>NW_020523877.1:0-105000 GCF_003368295.1 Carassius auratus | reverse complement strand
ATGTGTCAACATTTCTCACTTGCCAAAAATAATTTTAAGTTGTATGAGGATATTTTTTAAATATTCTACCATAAATGTAGTAAAGCTTAATGTCTGATAACTAATATGCATTGATAATCATTAAACAATGTACTAATCTCAATTTCAGAAAATAAACCGTTGTATGACTGTTGTGGAATACCAATATATAACTACTTTACTCTGCCTTAGCACACCTACCTGCATACTTAATAATACAATATTTAACAAACCATTGAACTCTGCCTGAAGCAACATGCTATCATTTGTGACAACTTACCGTTTGATATACACGGGCCTCTTGGAAACTATGCTGCACTATTTGACAAGTCCTCTCATGATTTTGTGACAATGTGACAAAGTTAAGCTGACACACATCTCAGCAAGGATGCTGTGCTCACAATTGCCTCATTTCACCACTTCTCTGATGTTAGGGTCTACAGGTATTCTAAAAATTCAACAAAACATCATTTACATTATTTTTGTTATGATGGTTTGTCTGAGGAAAAAAACGAATTACATTAATTTAAAAAACATTTACTCATTTCAACATTGTCAAACACCTGTATTTCTCTTCACTCCGAAACACATTGTGTTTGAAGATCGAACACCACTACATGACTGTTTCTTTCCGCCTCCTGTATTAATGCTTTTAATCATTTGTGATGATCAGCCCCTTCCAAATTTCAGATACATCATGAATGAAGATATCCTTCAATTTCAACCCTTCCCCTCTTCATGATTTTCACAACAGCAATACTCCTGTGCAAAAAAAAGAAGAAAAATCTCAAACAATACATCCATATATTACAATATACAGTAGGTAGACATCCAAAGTGGGTATTCCTGCCACCTCCAAGTACACCCGGCTGCAGGCGGCAGATGGAGGCGGGGCTGCACCTGGGGTGTGGTTGCATGTGCAGCCCCGCCCCATACCTACTCTGATTGGTTAGATCGTCTTTCACAGACACAAATGATAGGAAATGTGCGTTTAGTTGGTGTAGGACAGAGTATGTGGTTTCAAAGTTAAAAACATTGAGTCAGTTTTACAAAGCCTTCATTATAATGCAGTTGTTTATTGTTAACTTGACTCACCATGTCTGATTTATTGAATCAAGAGATGTTAGCTGCTGCAAGTTTACTCTTCTTGAACAGCTGAATTCACAAATGAATCATCGGGACATTCTAAAGCACGCTTAATGTGAAAGTACATGGCCTTATGCATTAAAACAGTGTTTTAAGAAGACCAAACTCAGTAAACAATTTAATAAAGCAAATTCTATTCACAGACAAGCAGATATGAGCCCAGTATAAGAACAAAAAGAGTGCCTCTTACGTCCGACGTTACAAGAGCGCTGTCCCAAGTGAAGGTGCTGAATTAGTTGGCATCGATTGCTCAGGAATCAATTTTCCACTTCACACGAAGGTGCAATACATTAAGTTATCAGTAGTATATACACCATAAATTAAATTATCAAATGGTGAGTAATATGTTCACACGATATGTTGTGACAGTTAGACGAACAGGGTATCCTTCGCTAATCATCCACCCCTCCTGATCCCATTATGCCACCTGTGCCGCTTCTTGACATGGGTTTAACGACCTATAAAAATTATATAATACACTTTTATATTATTGGTAAGGTACTTGCCAGTTACTTCCGTTTCATGCGATATTGATTGCCATTGGTTAATGTTTTCAATAAAAAGCAACCCATCTACAATGAACAGAGAGAGAGAGTTAGATAAAGAATATGCTGGGGAAGCAACGTAAAAAAGGGCACCAAGCCTCTCATCAGAGGAACTTGAAGTTTTGCTGGACCTTGCCACCAGGTCAGAGGTCACACCACTATGTTCCACTAACCTGCACATTTATGGCCGCATATCCCTTTCGAGATAAGTAGCCCACGCCTGATCAATCACTGATGAATTGGCTATAGGGATGATTGTGCCATACACCAGGATTTAATCCCAGCATGGCGCAGAAGGGCGACAGTGTGGACTCACCTCCACACCGAGGTGTTGATTAAGCCGTAGCCCTCTCTCACGACCTCGATGAAGCTCTCTATTAAAAAAAAATATATAGCGCTGCAAGGGACTTAAAGCAAAAATTCTGCCGCGTTTGCCTGGCAAGAGCAGGTCTGAGAAGGTCCAGCAACTAATGAGCTGTCTTGGGAGGTGAATTTTTTTTAATATAGCCAGGTCAGGCAAAATGTCAAAAGGGCTTAAGTTTTGCAGAATAAAAAAAAATAAAAATATTGACATGGACTAAATGGCTCCGCGTCCGGTCCGTCTTTGATTCAGTACAAGGACACATTGGAACTGGACACCACCATGCTTCTAGATCTTAGCCTTTTAGAGCCAAATTGTTTGCCAGATTTTAATTATCAAAAGTGATTGCCAATTCGCTTTAATTACATTACGCAAAAGCCTAGGGTAGTTACCACCATATTAGTTCTGATACCACAAAGTCAAATTCAGGGAATAGGCCTGTATCCATTGCGAACATAATATTATGAGTCTTAAAATGTCCATAACATAAAATCATTGTTGAGCCACAACATTGTCAACGTACATTAGTTTGACTTGTACTGCGCTGCTCTGATTTCTAAAGACTACTGCACAGTGGCGGAGACTAGCGTCTTGAGCTCAAACAACGCTAAGAGAGAGCTTATGAATGGTCCAGACCAACCTTACGAAAGGTTGACTTACAGAAAATATACTTAGCATACGAACGTGTTGGGAATCGTGCCAAAAGATTAAGAGAGAGGTTAAGGAATAGGTTAAGAACTACTTAGCGATAAGAACATTTTGGGGAACCGGGCCCTGCTCAATAAAAGTTCACAAAATGGGTCTCTGAGAAAATACCAATTTAATATAAATATCGTCCCACTGTGGATTATCCAATTCATTTATTAAATGTAGTGGGTTGTCCGTCTGTTAGCCTAAAGATAAGGTTAAATTTAACAACATTTCATGGACATAGCGAGTTACACGCTAATGTTATTTTTTCTTCATTTGTGCATTATAAAGAAGGCTTTGTAAAACTGCACAGCTTTTAAACAGCATACTCGTACACCAACTAAGCACACATTTCCTATCAAGTATGTCTATGAAAGATACTCGAACCACTCAAGAGTAGGTATAGGTGCAGCCAGGTGCTTCTCACTGCCACAGCATTAACTGCTAATCAGTCACGAAACTACCACCAGGTGTCGCAAAGGGACGGATTGGAAACTGAATGCAACTTTTAAATGGTGGTTTGTTATATATATATATATATATATATATATATATATTACAAACTGCTGTCGGGAATTTAACCCAGCGCCAACTATGGCAAGAAATATAGACTACGCCACCCCGGAAATTGGCCGGGGATACAATGTACCACCAGCACACAGATATGTGGTGGCTGAGACTTTATTCCAAAATCACTATTTAATACATACAAAATGTAATACTTTAATAAGAAATAAAAAGTATAGATATGAATCAAAAACATGAAAGAAAAACACATTTTTCCAACTTCAGAACTGGGGGATTCAAGTTACTTATCCAATGAACACAGCAAACACTCGTGCTCTCACAACACAGCACTAACACCCACGTTGGGAACACGCAAATCTACAGCTGCACCACCACCACAAACAGGACACTGGTTAGGACTGGTACCCCAATTCTGAAGGGAAAGAAAACAAAACAAGATAAGAAACAAATACACACATTCACACACACATATACACGTCAAGGTATTATTTGTCAGAAACACTTATCACTCGCTGCCAGACGGAACCAAAGACACCAGGTTACTGGCAATCCTCACTCACTGGTACTCACAGACTGTGGGCAGCATAACATTTTATGAAGTGTCACAGTATGCATATACAAACAAAATACAATAAAATACAACTTTCTAGGAAGCTGTTCAAAAGGAAATCCTCTGACAGAGAAACAACAGTCAAGCACAATGGTTGTGTCAAACACTTAGTGATTCGTCACTGTAATTACCCCACCACAAGTTTTTGGTCAATAAATATTTGAGGGCAATGCGTCGCTTCTAGCCAGGAATGTGATTGTTCCAGTCGTCCAGGTAATCCCCGTGCACTACAAGGAAGTTGGGCAATTAAATCAGAGTATGCGGTGCAGAAGAGCAGTCAGAGAAGAGAGACAATCCGCCCCGCCCGGAAGCTCTCCGGTGCCGAGACTCAAACTCATGCAGATACTCGTATTTTCAAATAGATCACCAAAAGCCTGCTGCAACACCTCCTGGCCCCCAGTGTCACTAAAAACACAAAAACATGTTATATGCAGAAATACAATTAACCGCCTCAGGATCCCCAGCAAACACTTACATGTACACCTATATGAGACATACACATGTGACATACCTGCAGATAATGACTCGCACTGAACCACGCACTCGCTGGCGTACAAATTGGATGTTTGCAGAGATAAACGTTTTATCCGCATCTAAAATCTCTCCTCAGCCACACTGCAAATTAAACGGGTGTCAAATTACCCCTCCCGACAACAGATAGTTATGCTGCCACTGCCACCAGTAGCTCTTACCTGTTGGACATAAACACGGCGCACAAAGAATGACATCACGTCCATGACCCCAAATGACACGCTACCTGGATGTCAAATCACATCCCCTTTTATACAGGTGGACAAGTATTGTTTTGATTAATCTCTTTTCTTTCTCCTTGTTTAATGTCTGTTTCAGTTGTTTTTTGTTTATAACCAAATCTTACTATGTGTTTCCAGATCCCTACTATCACTACCACTCGCAAACCACACATCACACAATGTAGGCAGCACAATCCTAACATCCTGCATACTTTGCCTATATCTGCTAATACACTACTTTCTTTTCCTAGTGGTCTCTGGAATTGCCAGTCTGCTGTAAACAAAACCGATTTCATTACTTCTATTATTAGTCATTCAAAGCTTCATCTCATGGCCCTAACAGAGACCTGGATCAAACCAGAGGACACTTCTACACCTGCAGCACTCTCCAATAATTTCTCATTTTCGCACTCCCCCCGTTTGACTGGAAGAGGTGGAGGTACTGGTCTGCTCATCTCTAATGATTGGAAATTTAATCCTTTACCATCTTTGGGTATCAACAGCTCCTTTGAATCTCATTCTAAAATACATTTTGTAGTTGTCTATCGACACCCAGGACCACTGGGTAACTTTTTGGATGAATTAGATGTGTTGCTCTCAACCTTTTCTGAGGATGGTACTCCCCTAGTTATGCTAAGAGATTTCAACAGTCATCTAGATAAACCTCTGTTTGCTGATTTCCACACTCTGCTTGCCTCTTTTGATCTCAACCGAGTGTCAACTAGTGCTACTCACAAATCAGGCAACCAACTGACCTTATTTATACACAAAACTGCTCTACTGATCATGTTCTGGTTACTCCACTGCACACGTCGGATCACTTCCTCCTCACTCTTAACCTCAACATGATCCCTGACACATCACTCACAGGTTGACAAAGTTTGGGCAGCAGAAGTGACGAGCATTTATCATGCCGTACATGACTGCAGTAACAAGTTAGCCCCAGTAATCTTTCCAGATTCTGAAATAGCTAATAAAAAAGCTGTAGAAACTTTGGGTGATATTTTGGATCAGGTAGTGTCTTAATCTTTTAGGCGGTGGGTTTAAAAAGAAATATAGGCAATATATTACAGAAAGCTTGAAATGTATACTTTTAAACGAAAATATTCAAACCAAAATAAATAGGCTACTCTCTGATTATGTAATCCATATAAAATGTGCATGTCTCTCTGGCTTCGTCAACTTCATCTTAGCAGCGACACAGAAAACACAGTTTATTACTAAACAATTAAATGTCTCCTTGTTAATTTAGACACAAGCATAATCATTACTTTTACCGGTTATTTGTGGCAAGCCAAGTGTGCGGTCATAACGCTTATTATCCTGTAGGCTAAAGCCTATTTAAGCAATTATATTAATATAAGGGGGCGACGCATTTACTACTTTTAAAAAATGGGTCGGGTAAAATATTTTATTTTCAATTTTTTGCGGTCCGAGTTGCGGGCGGGTTAGTTGAAACCATCAGTCGGGTGCAGGTTGTTTATACACTGACCCACGCATCACTGCCAAACATTATATACTGGAATTATATTTATCCATTAGAATTATACTTTAATTATTCGGTTAATAATAAATAAATAAATAAGCTGATTAATCAGTTCAAATGTGTTATTGTGGGTTAGTGTCACGGTTGGTAAACCGTGATCTCAGGGATTTTGCACTTTGTGGTGAAGTCTGTGTGTTTCGCGTCTGCACTGATTAGTTTGTGGGCGTCTCCTTTAATTGTCATCAGCAGCCGCTGTCACTCATTACTCATCACCTATATATTGGCTTGTCTCACGTCTTGTGTTTGTGAGATCGTTGTTTAATGTCGTTTACCCCGTTTGTTGGCTTTAGTGTTGTCTGCGTTGGATGTCTGTGTTTCCCCAGAACCTCATCCACTCTCTGCACATCCACTCAGCCACGGACACTTACCTTCGGCTCTATTCCCCGCAGTTCCTGTGCCATCCTCTCCTGCTGCCTACTCACCGCCATCATCCGGATTACTCACCTTCTCACCGCCATCATCCGGATTCCTCACCTCCTCACCACCACCACGGAGTGTCGTCTTCTCAGCCTCATTGTTCCCTTGTGTTTATTTGTTCATCTCATTCCATTAAAACTGTTAACTCACATCTGTTTCCAGACTTTCCTTCACTCCATGGTCACAGTTAGTAACAAATTTACATTGTATACTTAGGAACAGAGTGTGGGTTTAATCTAGGCTATGTTGTTAACTACTTACAAGTTTTGTGTATGTTTTTATCCAGTTTTCCCCCCTATTGGATTCTGTTTGCTCTTAAAGCCTTCTTCAAACACCCATGTTCACAAATAATGATTTTCGTAAAAATTATTTATTATCAATTGAGAATGTTATTATGGTCTTATTAAAATAATATGGACCGCGAGAACAGAATAAAAAGAGTAGGGTTGCTTTGAGTGCAAGCATGTTTCAGCCCGGTTACATGAACACATCATTCCTTCAGCCAAAAAACAGACCAAGTTCAGTTCTGTTGGAATGGGGGGGGGGGGGTGTTCTCTATAGCTTGTAGTGGTTGAGATATGGACAGTGTCTTATGATGGCCTTTCATATGGACGGTGTCTTATGATGGTTTCAAATGTGCAGAGGCAGTTTAGCAAAAGCAGAACAGTTACCTATGATCTATCAGGTTTTGTTGTTGAATAAACACCTATCAAATCTATCAGTCAGAATACACATTATTGAGGCTAACTAACCCTTTTACACAAACTGACTTACACTGTACGTTTATATCTCCTAACCCTACCCATTTTACATAGTATATTTTTAAACTGTAGATTTTGGGGAACTGGATGTCCTCAAAGCCAAATTCCAAGTCATGTAAGATGCGTGTCAGGTATGTGTGAGGATATTACAGCTGGTGTGACAGTGATCTGTCTTTCTTGAATGATTCGTTCATTTTGAACAAACCTTTAATGTGACTTGGGAGGAACGAGTCGTCTCGTGGGGTGATTCGTTCAGTCGCGCATACTCAATATTCTATAGGTTCTGTTCCGCTAGTAGTAATTCACCTGTGTCAGTCAATGCCGTCTGAGCCGGAAAGAGAATCGATTAGTTCATCTCATGGGTCTTTCGGGTCAAGTTGTTCCTTAATCACTTGACAGCCCAATATGTTAAACCAATGCAGTGTTGAGCCAGAAAGAGAATGGATTAGTTAATCTTTCGGGTCTTTGCTCTTTTGTCACGTGACAACATTGGCTAGAGTAATTAGTTTACAACCTTCCTTACAAATGGGTGGATAGTACTTTTTTATTATTATAATTATTGGTTATACTTTAAATGGGCCATATGATGGCAGAATCAGTTTAATAAAGAGGTTTTTTTTTTTTTTTTTTTTTTTTTACAGTGGATTCTAATCTTCAAAGAAATTACCTAGTTGTATGATTTATGTCGTTTGAGTTCACCCTTCAGATTAGACTATAGAACTGTAGTGTTACTTGTTTAGGATTCAAAATATTATTTGCTTTTAACTTATGTCATTATGTCCTTTTTGAGCAATCTTCTTGTAAGTAAGTAAAATTTATTTGTATAGCACATTTCACAGATAAAAATCACAAAGTGCTTCACAACAATAGTTAGAATACACAACACTTATAAATACATTACAGCACATAATCAAAATAAACAGAAGTACACATAAGGCCAGCCTACAGTCTAGTTAAAAGCCTCTTTAAAAAGAAGTTTTCAACTGGGTTTTAAAAATTTCCACACTATCCAAGCAGCGTATGGAAGGAGGCAAAGCGTTCCACAACCAAGGTGCCACAGCTTGAAACGAACGGTCCCCTCTAGTTTTAAAATGTGTAAGGGGGGCAACTAAAAATCTCTGGCCTGTTGATCTCAGACTACGTGAGGACGTACGCAGCTGTATCAGGTCAGAGATGTATGGGGACGCCTGTCCTTGTAAGGCTCTAAAAGTTAGAACCAAAATTTTAAACTGCATTATAAATTTCACTGGTAACCAATGAAGAGAAGCTAAACTTGGAGTAATATGTGCCCTTTTACTCGTGTGGGTTAAAAGCCTAGCAGCAGAATTTTGGACATTCTGCAGACGACAAAGATCCTTCTTATTAAGGCAAATAAAAAGACTGTTACAATAGTCTAAACGAGAAGAAATAAAAGCATGAATGATCATCTCCAACTCGGCCTTTGACACCAAGGCTCTTATCTTAGAAATGTTCCTTAATTGAAAGAAACAGTTTTTAATAAGTTGATTCGAGTGTTTCTCCAGAGACATGGCCGCATCAAAAACAACACCTAAGCTCCTGAGACTCGGCTGAACAGACGAACCTAAGGCACCGATATGTTGTTTTATCTGAGGGACGCTCTTGGGTTTTCATGAGCTGAATGCCAAAATCATCAGTATTAAAACAATAAAAGCAATGAATGTGTGCAATGAATCTAAAATATATAAAAGTTTAATTTTTATCATTACATTATGGAAAATAATAAACTTTATCACAATATGCTAATTTTTTGAGAAGGACTTGTATAGTGGATAGGGAGCGGTTTCGGACACAGCAACAGAGAACATGGGGAATGGAATACACAACATAATGAGTCCAGGGGTGTGACACCTTTTTTTTGTAGTGTTGAAGATGTTAGAGAGGCATCCTGCTCCTCAGAGCCATATGTGCAGATTTGTAGAGGGAGAGGTTATGATCGGACAGTTAACATCAGACCCTACAGAAGTCTGAGCCAAAGGTCCCGAGGCAAGGGCTGTACATTAGACACAGCGCCTAATCATTCTGGTGAGTGGAAGACAGAAAAGGATCCTGACCATTTGCCTCCATCGTTTCCTGCCCAAAAGAAAGCCAGGTGTGCAGCCACCACTGTCAACCTCTGTGGACAACCCGACACCCATTGAGCTTTTCAAAATGTATTTTTCAAAATACTGTGTGCCAACACTAATAAAAAAGCAGCAAGGAATATTGCTGCAGGAAAAAAATTCAAGTGGACTGAAGTCACAGAAGAAGAAATGTGCAAATACATTGGCCTCACCCTATACATGGGCATTCTTAAAGGGTTAGTTCACCCAATAAGCAAAATTATGTCATTAATAATTCACCCTCATGTCGTTTCAAACTCGTAAGACCTCCATTTATCTTCTACACTACACTGCAGTGTTTTGAAATAATTTTTGCTAATTTTGTACCAAAATGTATTTTCGATGCTTCAAAATATTCTAACGGACCCTCTGATGTCACATGGACTACTTTGATGATGTTTTTCTTACCTTTCTGGACATGGACAGTATACCGTACACACAGCTTCAATGGAGGGACAGAGAGCTGTAAGTCTAAATCTAAAATATCTTAAACTGATTTGTGTTTATTTTGTTATTAAAGGTCCCATTATATGAAGCTTTGATTGTGTTTACAGTGTGCAATATAACATGTGTTCATGTTTCGCGTGTAAAAAAAAAAAACAGTATTTTTCACACAATTCACATATCTGTTTACCGTTGTTATCACTGTCATAAAAACGGGCTAATGACTTCCTTGTTCTATAAAGTCCCTCCTTCAGAAATACGTCACGGGTTCTGATTGGGCCAGCGGTTCCTGTGTTGTGATTCAACACCGGCTTAGGGAAGGCTGCCCCCCCTATAACGTGATTTGCCTATAACACACGTGCTGGAGATGTACTTATAATCACAGAATCCCTTTACTGATGAGATGCGCATGAAAATCGCATTCATTTTTTTGCACAGCCCTAACATCTAGTTAACAAAGCTAAACAGCGTTGCCATTTGTGTAATAAGTTACAGAAACTGTTAAACACACCAACTTAAATAATAAAATACACTTACCAGTCGTGGTCCATAAACAACGCCTTCTCCAGACAAAGAGGGAACTGCTCCATCTTTCAAGAATAATGTTTGTGCGAATCCGGCATTAAACTGATTGAGATTGAGGAAGCTGTCCTCACAAAATGTGCTGCACATAGTTTTACATGTGGATTATCATTTTCGAGAACCGAGTTAAACATAAATTGTAACCAAATACAGCGTCCCTGGGAAGCCCAAACAAAGATGGACTCCGAGATGAAAATAACAGCGTTTCGACAACATTACGACAAACACAAAACACAGCTCTTCCTTCTTCTCCGTCGGAGCACAACAAAACCACGTCCCCCTTTTTGTGAATTCATGTGGGCGGAGGTTAGTCAAAAAACTGTTTTAGTGACGTCATTCCTGCAGGAACTAGAGGGATGTAGTCCAAACGGGTCGTTTTTTGTAGGCGAATTCTGTTAAATAAAATATCTCGCTTGGCATTGAACTTTGAGCTTTAGAATTTTACATATATTATTTATAGTACATAAAATCAGTGCTTGAAAGAGATCCCATAATAATTTAATACACATTTTCTGTAGTAGCAATACATTTTATTAAATGCTATGATCAATGTTTTATTTTGTCAGAAACTCTCCTGAAGCTCACCTCAGTCTTGTGAGGAATCGATTATATTTGTGATACAAACATCAATTCAGATGTGATCTAAAGTTAATTTCTCATCTTGTTTTATTTATGCACAAAAAATTTAGAAAAATTAATTACATGTACTTTTCACAAACATGATTCATGAAGAACTTTTCAATTAAGGAACATTGATAGAAATAGTACAAATGATCGATGTGACACTACAATAAAAACACAAATGTTGATAAACACACAAACACTATCTCACACAAACACACACACACACACACACACACACACACACACTTTCTCTCTCTCATAAACATACACACACACACTCTCTCTCTCACACACATACACAAACACACACACACTTGAGCTGTTCAGCTGCAGTATTAATGTCATGAAGAGACTCGATAACATCTCATTGTCACTGATTCATCATGCAGTCTCTTTTGATTCATTAACACAGTTTCACTGATGATCCAGAATCATTTATCAATTCATAACCAACACTAAACCCAGGATAGAGTGGCTGAGTGAATGTGGTCTGGACTGTGTGGATGAGGCTCATTGTGTTTCTGGAGATGCTGTAGAAGGACAGAGTTCCTGCTCTGTGATCCACAAACACTCCTATTCTCCTGCTGGTGGACACCACAGGGAGAACAGTCTCTATGTTATTGTGACTGAATGAGTAACTGGAGCGAGAGCAGAACAAACTCCAGGACTGACTATTAGATCCAAACCAACACTCATCACCCCATCCCTTCCTGCTGATGCTCTTATATGACACTGATATAAACACATTATCTCCACTCCACTCAATCTCCCAGTAACAGCGTCTACACACACTTTCTTTACACAACACCTGAGGCACATCATCAAATCTGTCTGGATGATCAGGATATGACAGTTTCTCCATCAAACATGTCACCTTTCTGTTCTCCTCAGACAGAATCAGTTCCGTGTTTGCTGTGTTTGGATCCAGTGTGAGAAAACAGGCATCTGAACACAAGAACAGGCATTAATAATAACAACAATCACTACATCTGTGTGTGTGTGTGTGTGTTTAAGAGAGAGAGAGAGAGAGAGAGAGAGTGTGTGTGATTTCATACATGTTGTAATGTAGTTTTTGTTTAAGAAATAAAATTAATTTAGAAAGAATACTGTGGTCTTTGGTTAAATTTTCTTGATTTTAAAGTTATTGAATGTTTTATCTCTGATTGAAAGGCCCACAACAGTAAGATCTGCTTATACACGGCTTATACATTTATAACTTTTAATAAGGTGAAGTAGGTTTTGGGGAAATACAAATAATTTGTTTTATATATTCACTGAAAGATACATTTAAGCTACAATTATAAATAAATTCAGTGTAATTATAAAGATCAACTGAATGATTTAATAAATTTATAACAAGACTAAACCTTTGTTAAACCAATCACTTGTTTTTGAGTAATATATTTATATTGATTGTTCAATATAAATATATTGAGAGAAAATATGATTATAGACTGATTTCCAAACATCTAGAGTGATGCTCCATGCGCTCTTTGTTTATGTTTCAACTCCAACTGGCCTGCGTCTCAATGCAGGAGTCACCTATGTGTGTATTTACAGTTGTAAATATTATAAGCAATCTTTGAAAACCTGTTGAATTTTTCCTTGTAAAGAAATCATTCACTAGTAAGCAGTTAAAATATCCTGATTATCTTTAAAAAGAGGATTTTAATTGCTGGATTATGTTACATTGTCATTAATGTCTTATACACAGTCACGCGAGCTTATGTTTCTTCATTATATTATGTCTATGTTCCTAGGATTTTTATTTGTAATTTTATTTTAGCATAATTTAGCAGGTCATTTTTTTGTAGTTTTTCAATGACAAAATGCAAATAAAATGCAAGTTGCTTGCAAAATAAATTTATGAACTATGTTATTTGATTGTACTGAGTTTGATCACTGTGTAGTGTTCTTGTTTGCCACGGTTCCTGGATCAATACTGGGCTGTGTTCTATTCAGAGGAGAAAATCACTATTGCGCCCTAAATCTTGTAAGACTGTATTCTTGTCACAATTCGGTCAGGCTCTTCACCCAGCTAATCACAGCACACCCCCTCACCTGAGTATTGATTACTCCCGTTTTAAAAAAGCAAAATTCTGATGTGAAAAATCTGTCAAATTATCGTCCAATCTCAAATCTATAATTTCTGTCTAAAATCTTGGAGGGTGTGGTTGCAGCTCAATTAAACAAACACTTAATTGAAAATAAACTATCTGAGCCAAAAAAAAGATTTGGGTGTCATATTTGACGCCACACTGTCAATTGAGCCTTTTGTCCAGAATACAGTTAAGACATCATTTTATCACCTCAGAAATATAGCCCGGCTACGTCCTATGTTATCCTTTTTGGTAGCTGAAAAGTTGATTAACTTTTTGCGCATTGACTACTGCAATGGTCTCCTAGCTGTGGTATCTAAATTATCACTGGATAAATTGCAATATCTTCAAAATTCAGCTGCTAGAGTACTATCTGGGGTCAAGACCAGGGACCATATAACTCCGGTCTTGGAGTCCCTGCACTGGCTACCTGTTAGGTACTGTATTGATTTTAAAATCCTTATGCTGGTATATAAATCTCTACACAATCTGGCACCTGAGTATTTAACTGACTTATTAATCCCCTACACACCACGTCGCAATCTGCGCTCCTCTCAGAGTGGTCTTTTGGTTGTTACAAAGACACGGCTTCATACGTGGGGTGACCGATTCTCTGTCTATGCTCCTAAGCTCTGGAATTCTCTCCCGGCCGACATCAGGGAAGCAAATTCATTAGTGACTTTTAAATCTCTTCTTAAAACATTTTAATTTAGGATTGCTTTTACATGAACTTGATTTTATGCGTTTATTTTATTGTTCTTACATTGTGTTTATTCATTTGCTGTTATGCTTGTCTGTAAAGTGCTTTGAGATAGATGCTTTTAAAGGCGCTATACAAAATAAATATATTATTATTATTATTGATCTCCGGCACTTATTCCCAATTCATTCACCCATCAACCACCAGATTTAAGCACACACCTCAGTCTGCACATTGTCCGATCTCGTTGCTACACAGCGGAATTTCCTCTGTCATAGTTAACCTGCATTTACTCCTTTAACTTACCCCTTGACTTACCTCTTCTACAGCTAGATTCTCCTCCCCTCCATGTGACTCCAGCGTGTCTTCAGTGAGCTCCAGTAAACCATCTCCCATAAAGATGAATCAGCTCACTACTAATGCCCAACTTACTGCTGCCCACATCACTCTTCCAGTTACCACCTTCCTCGACTCTGGGTCAGCCCGGAACTTCATATTGGGAGACTAGCTCCAGTTATCGATAACCGCCACAGAAACCGTCTACCAAATAGAAAATCAATTATGTCGTGTTTTTTTTTTTTTTTTTAAGTTGTACATGTGGAGAGTGCAGTTTGATGACAACATCGCATGTTGTTTACTTGATGTGCTTACACGCCGATAGCTAAGTTAACAACACAGAGATATTTGAAGCATTTTTACTCACCGCATGTGGTTCCAACACACGATCGTGACCCTTTTTAGTTGGGACTGCATTATCCTTAAGAAATAAACGATGTGCAAATCCGAAATGCAGGGAACAAACAAAAACACTTGCACAACTCCGTTGATGCTCTGTAAAAATAAACTCCATCCACTGGTCCCTTAATGCTGTTTTTTCTTTTGGTAATCTGTGCAGGGTTGTCTTGCCCTGGCAACCAAAAACACACTTCTTTTGTGACATTTCGCGACGCTCTCGCTCTGATCAGTGAAGTCTGTTGTGCTCTCAGTGCTCTGCTATACAGGAGCGCGCGCTCTTCCGGCAGAAGTGCCTCAGGACCCATATAAGGAAATTCCGCTCCAACGTCACACAGAGCCATACTCGAAAAAAACTTTCCGAAACTTGTGACAAACCGAAGAGGTTTTTTTGTAACAAAAAATACTCCTTCAAATGTACAACTTAATTTTTGAAACTTTGTCCATGTTTAGCATGGGAATCCAACTCTTTAACAGTGTAAAAAACTCAGTATGCATGAAATAGCATTTCACCTTGACTCCATCCATGTGCCTTAGTCTCTTGGAAGCTTAGCCTGGCGGAGAAGAATTAGGACATTGGAAACAGAGAGCTGCTGTTGATCAAACTGGCCTTAGAGGAATGGCTTTGAGGGAGCCGCTCATCCATTCACTGTACTAACCGATCACAGGAACTCTCAGTACCTCAGAGAAGCAAAGCACCTAAATCCCCGCCAAGCTAGATGACCGTTATTCTTTACTAGGTTTCACTTCACCATCTCCTTTAGACCGGTCCCCAAAACATCAAAGCTGACGCCATGTCCCATATCTTTGCTTAAGAAGAAAATATGGATGAGCCAGAAACTATCATACCCACTCACCTTATTTCCAGTCCTATCCAGTGGACATCCCCGCCAGTCGCCACTGAAGCCCCTCCTGCCACTCCACCGGGCTGCCCCCTGGGACGCCGGTATGTCCCATGGATGCAACGCACTCCTCTTATTCACACAACGCATAGATCATTAGGCACTGGCCATACCGGGGCTGATGCAACTCTCTCACTGCTCAAAGATCACTTCTGGTGGCCCAACATGGCAAGAGACATGAGGAGGCTCATTTAAGGTCGCCCTGAATGTTCCATTTCGAAGAGTCCCCATCATCTTCCACCTGGCAAGGTACATCCATTACCCATTCCCAACCGTCCCTGGTAACACCTAGGAGTGGACTTTACAACGGACCTACCTCGCTCTGATGGTAACACCTGTATCCTGGTAATAGTCGATACATTCTCTCAATTCTGCTGCCTCATTCCCCTCAAGGGACTACCCACTGCCCTGTAAACAGCAGAGCTGCTATTCAATTAAGTCTTTTGTCAATTTTGCCTCCCTGAGGACAATTTTGGACCCAGTTCCAGTGCACACTCGGTTACCAGCCCCATTTCTTTCCCCGGTCAGGAGACCCTTCCGACATTCCTGCAGTCGATTAGTGGTTCCGGCAGAGTGAGAGAGTCTGGGACGAGGCTCATCATCACCTCCAACGGGCAGTGCGCAGGCAGAAGATGACAGCCGACCTTCACTGAGCACCTACTCCCAACTACCAACCCGGGCAAAAGGTCTGGCTGTCCAACTGAGACATCAGGCTGTGGCTGCCTTGTAGGAAACTTAGTCCAAGATTCATTGGCCCCTTTACCATCCAGGAAAAGATCGATCCTGTCACATACAAGCTCCAACTCCCACAATACAGAATACACCCCAGATTCCATGTCTCTTTGTTGAAACCTTTTCATCCTCCTGTCTCCACAGAACTTGACTGGACAGAGGAACCCCCTCTCCCCTCCCTTCTAGAAGAAGGTTCCATCTACAAGGTCAAAGAGATTCTGGAATCCCAGCAGCGTGGTGGCAGACTGGAATACCTAGTAGACTGGGAAGGATATGGCCCTGAAGAACGCTCCTGGGTCCCTAAAGACGACATCCTTGATCCCACACTCCTAGAAGAATTCTATACAGAACACCACGTCAGGGTGTTAGGCCCTCAGGAGCGGGCCCTCGAGAAGGGGGTACTGTCACAAATCGGTCAGGCTCTTCACCCAGCCAATCACAGCACACCCCCTCACCTGAGTATTGATCACCGGCACCTTTTCACAATTCATTCGCCCATCAACCACCACATTTAAGCACACACCTCAGTCTGCACATTGTCCGATCTCGTGGCTACACTCGTAGTTACCACTTCTCCAGTGAGATTCTTCTCTTCTCCGTATGACTACAGCTTGTCTCCAGTGAGCTCATCATCCAAACCTTCCTCTCCTACATTTTCACTGAGGTGTGTGCATCCATTCAGCCGCCCTGCTCACCCCATTCTCTTTAAGAAGATTACTATTGTCAGTCTATCTCTCAAATACCCATATCTAACCCATCTAAGGATTCACTTATCTGCATCTCTCCATCTGCCAAGCTCATTACCCGTTTCAATAAAACTCCAATAAAAATCACTAATCTTCTGTTCCTGAGTCTGTTTGTTACAATTCTCCACAACAGCAGCCTTGGAAAGTGTATGGCTCAGAAGTCATTGTCATTAGGGACACACCTTTGAAGGCAACATCAGTTTGTATCATCGTGATTGTCACACTTTTTTTCCCATCGGGGTGCCCTCGGTAGGCATCACTGCGGAGTTTGGGATGCAGTGCAGGTGTCAGTCCGGCTCAAAGCAATATATATATATATATATATATATATATATATATATATATATATATATATATATATATATATATATATATATATATATATATATATATAGTGGGGCTCGAAAGTTTGGGCACCCTTTGCAGAATCTGTGAAAATGCGAGTAATTTAAAAAAAATTGAGAGAGATCATACTAAATGCATGTTATATTTTATTTAGTACTGTCCTGAGTAAGATATTGTACATAAAAGATATTAAGATTTAGTCCACAAGACAATGCCTGAAATTATTAAAATAACCCCACTCAAGTTTGGGAACCCTTGGTTCTTAATACGGTGTTCTGTTACCTGATGATCCTCGACTGTCTTTCTGTTTTGTGATGGTTGTGCATTAGTCCCTTGTTTGTTCTGACCAGTTAAACTGAGAACTGTTCTTCGGAAAAATCTTTAACGTCCTGCAGATTCTTCAGTTTTCCAGCATCATTGCATATTTGAACGCTTTCAAGTAGTGACTTTATGATTTTGAGATACATCTTATCACACTGAGGATATATGAGGGACTCAAACACAATTACTAAAAAAGGTTCAAACGTTCACTGATGTTCCAGAAGGAAACAAGATGCATTAAGAGCTGGGGGGTGAAAACTTTTGAACATGATGAAGATGGCCAAATTTGTCTTATTTTGTTGAAATATATATTTTTTTCCATTTAGAAGACACTTGTATGTTTCCCGGTACACAAATAAGTACAATTTACCTTGATCTTCAAATTCCAAAAGTTTTCACCCTCCCAGCTCTTAATGCATCTTGTTTCCTTCTGGAGCATCAGTGAATGTTTGAATCTTTTTAAATAGTTGCGTTTATTCCCTCAAATGTCCTCAGTCTGAAAAAAATGCATCTCAAAAGTCACTGCTGGAAAGGGTTCAAATATTCAAAGATGCTGGAAAACTGAAGAATCTGCAGGACGTTAAAGATTTTTCTGAAGAACTGTGCTCAGTTTAACTGTTCAGAACACACAAGGGACTCATGCACAACCATCACAAAACAGAAAGACAGTCGAGGATCATCAGGTAAAAGAACACAGTACTAAGAACCAAGGGTTTCCAAACCTTTGTGGGGGTTATTTTAATAATTTCAGCATTTTTTTGTCTTGTGGACTAAATTTTAATATCTTTTATGTACTATATCTTATTCAGGACAGTTCTTAATAAAAAATAACATGCATTTAGTATGATCTCTCTTATTTTTGGAAAATTACTCATATTTTCACAGATTCTGCAAGGGGTGCCCAAACTTTCAAGCCCCACTGTATATATATATATGTGTGTGTGTGTATAAAATATACAGTTGTGGGTGGTTGTTCTGCACGCTTGGTAAACAAACTACAGCTAGTCCAAAATGCAGCAGCAAGAGTTCTTACTAGAACCAGGAAGTATGACCATATTAGCCTGGTCCTGTCCACACTGCACTGGCTCCCTATCAAACATCGTATAGATTGTAAAATATTGCTTATTACTTATAAAGCCCTGAATGGTTTAGCACCTCAGTATTTGAATGAGCTCCTTTTACAATATACTCCTCTACGTCCGCTACGTTCTCAAAACTCAGGCAATTTGATAATACCTAGAATATCAAAATCAACTGCGGGCGGCAGATCCTTTTCCTATTTGGCGCCTAAACTCTGGAATAACCTACCTAACATTGTTCGGGAGGCAGACACACTCTTGCAGTTTAAATCTAGATTAAAGACCCATCTCTTTAACCTGGCTTACACATAACATACTAATATGCTTTTAATATCCAAATCCGTTAAAGGATTTTTAGGCTGCATTAATTAGGTAAACTGGAACCGGAACACTTCACATAACACCGTACTTTCTACATCATTAGAAGAATGGCATCTACGCTAATATTTGTCTGTTTCTCTCTTGTTCCGAGGTCACCGTGGCCACCAGATCCAGTCTGTATCCAGATCAGATGGTCATTGCAGTCGCCCGGATCCAGTACGTATCCAGACCAGATGGTGGATCAGCACCTAGAAAGGACCTCTACTGCCCTGAAAGACAGCGGAGACCAGGACAACTAGAGCCCCAGATACAGATGCCCTGTAAAGACCTTGTCTCAGAGGAGCACCAGGACAAGACCACAGGAAACAGATGATTCTTCTGCACAATCTGACTTTGCTGCAGCCTGGAATTGAACTACTGGTTTCGTCTGGTCAGAGGAGAACTGGCCCCCCAACTGAGCCTGGTTTCTCCCAAGGTTTTTTTCTCCATTCTGTCACTGATGGAGTTTCGGTTCCTTGCCGCTGTCGCCTCTGGCTTGCTTAGTTGGGGTCACTTCATCTACAGCGATATCATTGACTTGATTGCAAATTAAAACAGACACTATTTCAACTGAACAGAGATGACATAACTGAATTCAATGATGAACTGCCTTTAACAATCATTTTGCATTATTGAGACACTGTTTACCAAATCAATGTTGTTCAGTGCTTTGGCGCAATGTATTTTGTTTAAAGCACTATATAAATAAAGGTGATTGATTGATTGATTGATTGAGTTGTTTTTCTTTTGTTAAGTTTGCTGAACAAGTACTGGGATCAAAATAAGGTCCTTGTAATCAGAGAATCTTCTATGTCTTTGTCAAAATATTTATTATAATTAATAAATAAATGGAGGCACTCAATGTGAAATCCAAATACGTAATTTTCACAAGCAATGATTTCTGCTCGATTGAGGACACATTTCCCATGAGACAGACCCATCCTCCACTCTTCCATGCAAATTAACAAAGTAAAGATAAGATCAAGTCTTCTTCTGAAACTGCATAATAACTAAGTCACACTTTTTTTCATAGTTTGGCTGGTCCTTCGACTTATAGTCAGGTGCGACTTATTTATCAAAATTGATTTGACATGAACCAAGAGAAAACATTACCGTCTACAGCCGTGAGAGGGTGCTCTATGCTGCTCAGTGCTCCTGTAGTCTACCAAAGAAAGCATAGAGCGCCCCCTCGCGGGTGTAGATGGTAATGTTTTCTCTTGGTTCTTGGTTATTAATAAATGCCACTTATACTTAAGATGCGACTTATAGTCTGAAAAATACGGTACCTGTAATAACTATTTAAGTTAGTAAGACATATATTTAGTGACTATTGTATTCCTTTGAGGGTTTTATTCAGTTTTCTGAACAAAAAAAACAGTTTACTGTATAGTGAAAATTTTGAATCTACAATTTAATAAAAATAACCAAGTTAGAGGTGGAACTGTATGAACTGTACTAGATTTAATATTTTTAAAGTATGTTAAGTTCCAAAGATGAAAAAAAGTGTCATGAAAAGAGTCAATGTGAGTCTAGTTCTATATTTTAATTCTACAATAGTTCTATTTTATGGACAGAAAAATTTAATTATTGACTTAAAATGTCCAATATGCTGTAGCTCAGAAACCATGAAATCCTAAACTAACAGTGTTGTGATTAACAAAATATCTTTTAATGTTTCTGTAATGGTTGTTAGCTCTTGAATCCCAGTAAAATATTAATGTTGTTGTTATCCATAAATTTCCATAAATTATTCATAATTGTTTTTAATTTGCTGTTTTATAAAAAGGACAGAAAAAATAGTAAAGCACTTAATTAAATTTTTGTTTATTCAGATGCCAAATTAATCAATAAATACAGTCTAATAAATATCTTAAGCACTGTATGTGCTTTACATGTATTAGATCTCTGTTACGATCAGAGACCCAGTGAAACGCAGGAGACGAGAGATCCAATCGCAGTATGGGTTTAATGAGTAATCCAAAGAGAAATCAACAAGCAGGGATCAAAACCATAAATCCATCCAACAAATAAACAAACAGGAAAGGAACAGGAACTCGGAAGACGAGGAAACTGAGAGGAAACTGAACGGAAAGAAAGGACTCCATGCAGACAAACAGAAAAGGACTGGTTAATATAGGGAGGATAATGACTAACAAGTGGAGACCTGAGTGCAATTAACAGGAGTGCAAATACTGTGATGAAGGGACAAGGCTTTGTGGGAATTGTAGTGCCTATGGTGAGGTGCCTACAGGGAAGTGAGACCACTAGTGGAAACTCAGGGAAACGGAGACCAGACAGCGTGACATTACCCCCTCCTCCACCCGAAACCAAGAAGAGACCAAGGAACACAGAGCCCAGGAGGGAGGTGGACTGGCGGAGGATCAGGGGGAGGGACGGAGGGCCAGGTCCATAGAGGGAAACAGAGAGAAAAGCAAAAACAAGGAACCCAGGAGGAAGGTGGACCGGAGGAGGATCAGGGGGAGGGACGGAGGGCCAGGTCCATAGAGGGAAACATAGAGAAGAGCAAAACAACAACAAAACACAAGTCCAGGAAGGACATAACGTTCAGTCTCCAGGGCCAAACCGACAGGGCAGAGAGGAGCAAGGTGGAATTGGAGCCATGTGGTCAAGACAGAAGCCCACCAGGGTGGCGCAGAAGACCACCGCATCCGTGCGGTCGAGACAGAAGCCCACCAGGGCGGCGCAAAAGACCACCGCATCCGTGTGGTCGAGACAGCAGCCCACCCAGGCGGAGCAGAAGACCACCACATCTGTGCGGTCGGGACAGAAGCCAACCCGGGCGGCGCAGAAGACCACCACCTCCGTGCGGTCGAGACAGAAGCCCACCAGGGCAGCGCAGAAGACACCACATCTGTGCGGTCGGGACAGAAGCTAACCCGGGCAGCGCAGAAGACCACCAACTCCGTGCGGTCGAGACAGAAGCCCACCAGGGCAGCGCAGAAGACCACCACATCTGTGCGGTTGGGACAGAAGCCCACCCGGGCGGCGCAGAAGACCACCACCTCCATGCGGTCGAGACAGAAGCCCACCAGGGTGGCGCAGAAGACCACCACCTCCATGCGGTCGGGACAGAATCCCACCCGGGCGGCCCAGAAGACTCTCACCTCCGTGCAGTCGGAACAGAAGCCCACCAGGGCAGCGCAGAAGACCACCATAGTGGGATCCATGACACAGGAGAGCAAGTCTGGATAGGCAAGTCTGAAACAGAGAACATGAACAAGTTAAGGGTGGCCTCTTTGGCCACGACAGGATCAGTCGAGCGTTTAGAGAGTTCGGCTGAGACGTGATGAGGCTCTTTAAGTTCCGCAGAGGCGTGGGGAGGCTCTGGTAGTTCAGCAGAGACGTGGAGAGACTCTGGTAATTCCGTGGTGTTTAGACTAGATTCAGGAAGATCAATGCTGACTTGACTCTGCTCATGAAGATCAATGCTGACTTGACTCTCCTCATGAAGAACACTGGTGACTTGACTTTTCCCATGAAGATTTCCAGTGACTAGCCCTGACTCGACTCTGGAGGGTCAACGGTGACTACCCCTGACTCGACTCTGGAGTGTCAATGGGAACCTGACTCGAGTCTGGAGGGTCAATGGTGACTAGCCCCGACTCGACTCTGGAGGGTCAACGGTGACTAGCCCTGACTTGACTCTGGAGGGTGAACGGTGACTAGCCCTGACTCGACTCTGGAGGGTCAATGGGAACCTGACTCGACTCTGGAGGGTCAACGGTGACTAGCCCTGACTCGACTCTGGAGGGTCAACGGTGACTAGCCCTGACTTGACTCTGGAGGGTCAACGGGGACTAGCCCTGACTCGACTCTATAGGGTCAACGGGGACTAGCCTTGACTCAACTCTGGAGGGTCAACGGGGACTAGCCCTGACTCAACCATCTTGGGCTGTGGCGCTGGGCCAGCAGTCATCTTGGGTAGTGGCGCTGGGCTGGCGTCCATCTTGGGCAGTGGCGCTGGGCCGGCGTCCTTCTTGGGCAGTGGCGCTGGGCCGGCGTCCATCTTGGGCAGTGGCGCTGGGCCGGCGGCCATCTTGTGCTGTGGCGCTGGACTGGCGGCCATCTTGCGTCGTTACACTGGACTGGCGACCACCTTGTGCTGTGGCACTGGGCTAGTGGCAACCTTGCATCGTGGCGCTGGGCTGGTGACCACCTTGTGCTGTGGCGCTGGGCTGGCGGCCATTTTGTGCAGTGGCGCTGGGCTGGCGGTCCTCCTGTCTGTAGACCCCGGTCTAGAATCGTCAATCCCACCGGGAGAGACAGGTGTGGCTGGGGTATTCCACGGAGACCGATGTTGTAAATAAAATACAAACTCCCAGAAATTATAGGCGTCCAACTGCTCCATTTCAATTTGAGGAACCGGGTCATCCAGCCCGGTATTGAAAGTGTCCTTTAGGGCTGCATCTTTATATCCCATCCCCTCAGCCAGGGACCAGAACATTTGTGCCATGGCACCCACCTCATTGCCCTCTTGGCGGAGGGTGGTTAATTTTAAATATTTCGCCCTCCGCTCCACCATACTGCCTGGGTAACGGGAATGAAGTCCCACACCACTGGATCTCGACATGGATGGATGGAGTGCTTCTGTTACGATTGGAGACCCAGTGAAATGCAGGAGACGAGAGATCCAATCGCAGTATGGGTTTAATGGGTAATCCAAAGAGAAATCAACAAGCAGGGGTCAAAACCATAAATCCATCCAACAAATAAACAATCAGGAAAGGTAAGGACTCCATGCAGACAAACAGAAAAGGACTGGTTAAAATAGGGAGGATAATGACTAACAAGTGAAGACACCTGAGTGCAATTAACAGGAGTGCAATTACTGTGATGAAGGGACAAGGCTTTGTAAGAAGCCTACGGTGAGGTGCCTATGGGGAAGTGAGACCACTAGTGGAAACTCAGGGAAACAGAGACCAGGCAGCGTGACAATCTCCTGTCATAATAAAGAGAAAAAAACTAAATTGGGCAAAACTAAATAAACCGCTCTGATATATATTTTTATTTGATTACTGTGACTAAAGAGCTACACATACTGCTGGATTAATCA
Organism: Carassius auratus; assembly: GCF_003368295.1. NCBI lineage: Eukaryota > Metazoa > Chordata > Actinopteri > Cypriniformes > Cyprinidae > Carassius > Carassius auratus. The sequence continues at coordinate 80,766 of NW_020523877.1, read as the reverse complement.
TTACAGAGACATCAAAAAAGATTTTTGTCATCATCAATAGTGTTAATTTAGGGACGCTGTGGCGTAAAAATACTGCTGTGGCTAAATATACTATTTAGTTTAAGTTATAGTTGAAGTTAATCGTGTGTTTTCCTGAGTAACAGTCATTACAGCACAGCTGGCCTGTGTCACAATGCTGGGAATCCAAATAAATAAAGATGTGCAGAGCATCGCATTGCTTGTAAAACTGATAAACCAGGACTTCAAAAGCAATTCATTAGCAAATATAAAGACAAGATATTTCAGTATTTCTACAAAAATATGTCATCCCTGCAATACTCTATTATATAATTCTATAATATATAACACTGATAATGTTGTTCTTATGGATCTGCAACCACATAGTTTTACGACTTTAAATTGTATTTTAAAGTATATACAGCGCAGTATATTTCTGAATTGCAACCTGACTACTGAATATTTTCAGAGCTATTAAAGGGACAGTTCAGCCAAAAATGAGAATGCTGTCATTAAATACTCACACTTATGTGGTTTCAATCTCGTAAAACCTTCGTTCATCTTCACCCTCCACAGTCAGCAAGGGAACTACTACGGTCAAGGTACAGAAACATAGTAAAGACATCCAACCCTCTATTTCAATGATGTGCAACGCACCTGTATTTGACGTACTGTGAACTCTAGTGTGAAGCCACAGGACTCACCATCTCTTTGTCTCTAACACACAGAGAGAGTGCGAGAGAGAGAGATGAGTGAATTGACGCATTATATGTAAGCAATATTCTTTGTTGTATTTTCCTGTAAAAATAATGGAGTTCCCTTGGATTCTTTTAAGAACTGCTGTGTTCTCCTGTAGTATCCGGTAGTGGGTGGAGCTAATGCGCAAAAGACAATCTCATTGGCTTGCGCTCACCTATTTTGAAAATGCTAAGGCTTTGAATTTTCGAATTATGCCTTTATTGTGTGACCAAAAATGTAGAATTATCAGTTTCAGTTGTTTGATCACATTTGTACATTATGCGCACATATCCATTGGAAACAGCACAGATGGTCACAGTGCTATCCGGCGGGAGCAGCAGGCCACTGGCATATTTTTGCTCATTTTGATTTTTTTCACGTCAATACTGAAACGCGTAAACTACAAAGCCTATTTTACCTAATGAATAAGAGTTAAGCTTGAAATGGGCAACATCACAATTATATATATGTTTGGATTTGTCCCGAATGAGAGCCCAATCTTACCTTATGTTTTGCTTTAAATTATTATTTACTTGTTTTTGTTTGTTTGTAGCCAAGCCTATATGATTATAAACTGCCATTATATTTATCTATTAGAATTATATATTATTAATTCTTGTTCTGTTCTGATAAATTTGTTAAATTTATAGGATTTGTTGTAAAGTGAAGGGAACGTCTAAGTTATGTATGTAATTCATGGATGTTTTTATTTGTATAGCGCTTTTTATGATACAAATCATTGCAAAGCAACTTTACAGAAAATTTAGTTTCTACAATATTTAGCTTATGTATATGATCAAGTGGTGATCAGTTTATGTGCAAATTACAGGAATTTTCTGAAAAATGTATACAAGACAGTCAACACTATTAACAGCAATTATAATGTGATTGCATATTAAGTAGCAATATTTGTTAGTTCTGTATGTTGTTTCGGGGGTTAGCATCATCTGGGGTCCTCTGATGGGTTGGCATTATCTCTTCTCAGGTGTTCTGGATCCAGACTGGAGCTTGTGTAAATCCTAGTTAGCATGGGGTGTAAATCCTGTGGAAAAACAGAGAAACAAACAGAGACATCATTAGTGAATTAGCAAGGATCTGCCGTCTGTAAAAATGCCCATGTTTTGTGCAGCTTATGGCTGCTCCAATCATTCAAACTGTGAAAAAGGAAAGGTTTTTTGCAGAGTTTCAAAGATTGTTGTTCATAAAGGTGAGAAATGTAAAAAGCCCGCAGAAAAATGACGTAAAAAGTTGTTTTTAAACGTACGTCTGTGGTCGGGAGGAGCAGAGTCTGCAAATGCCCATGTCTACAGCGACCACTTTGTGGGAGGTATGTTAGCTAACTAACTTTTTTTGTGACTGTGTTTATATATCTATAGGTTGTTGTTAAATGCTAATTTACTTAGTAATGATTATTAAGTTTGGACTTCATCGTGACTTTTTAGGCTGCCCTAGCGCTTTGGTTGACGTAGAGTCGGTAGACTGGGCTCTGAGAGTCAACCTCGGTTACCAAAAAACTAAGCCCAAATCATAGGCATCTCTGCAACGAGAGCAGAGGATGAAGCTCAAGGCAGACAAACAAAGAAGGTCGGAATGAGCAGAGGCTATGTTGAATCTCCAACAGGCAGCTAAGAGTGTGGATCTAATGCAGACAGCTGAGATCTCCGAACCGTAGCAGTCAGCTGACAACTCACAGTCAAAGGACATCAGTGGCAATGGAACATTAAATGATCAAGGTAAATTATTGTTCTAAGATGTGTAACAAGCATTATTATTTAAATGTTATAAATGTGATTGTCAGAAAATCATCCTGTGTAACTGTTTGTGAAAAGGTTGTCAAAAAGTTAACTTCACATAAATGCACATAATTCATATTCATGAATTTCAGGTGAAACTCGAGAGATTAGGATATTGTGCAAAAGTTCATTTAATTCAGTAATTCAACTTAAAAGGTGAAACTAATATATAGATTCATGCAAAGTGAGATCTTTCATGTTGATATCTGTTATAATTGAGATGATTATGGCTTATGAAACCCCAAATTCAAAATTTGAATATTGTAAAAAAAGTTGAATTGCTGAAATAAATTAACTTTTGCACAATATTGTAATTTTGAGTTTCATCTTAGTTTTGATGAAGCTGAGACTAAATCTCCCACTGAAGTATTTAGATTTTAAGTTCAAGATCTCTCTGCCCACTGCTTCTAGAGTTTGGCATTAAGTAATTGACATACTTCATGAAAGGTTAGAATTTCAAATAGACAGTTATTTTTTATCCGCTTAGAAAATCGCCACGTTTTATTTTGTGCCACCATACATACGCGTGTAACTACTCATGTAACGGTCTTTAAATAGGGAAAACAAGGACGTGTTTGGTGGCTTCTAAATTCTTCACTGTTTGGTTACTAAAGAATGAATGGGGCTAGGCTTAATGCTAACACATTCACAACGCCCCCTGGGTGAAGATGAAGTGCACACAAATTGAAAAGACAGGAATGTTTTAATTTGTCTAAGTTAAGATTCGTTTTCCTTTAACAAAGATAATTTCTGCCTTTTTGCTCAGTTTCGGACTTGAGACTTAACTCGTACTCGAGATATAGGGAATTTACTACAACAGAGATTGTAATGTTACCTTAATCTCGCAGATGCCAGTTCCGTTACAGTCACAAGCGACAACCCCATCAGGGGAGGACCCCATGTATGGCCACTTGGGGTTCAGCCAGAGACCACTGCCCATATAGGAGAAGCCTGCATGCTCCTGAACCATCAGCTTCTCATATGCTCCTCTGGCTTGTGCTTCATGTTTGCATCCATAACTGTACACATGCAACACATGAAACATAAATTACTTTGTATTGCACGTGTAGAGCAAGTTCAGTGATTTAAATGCTATTAACCTAACCCAATATTTAGTTCTAATCCTGCATAACCCTAGTCGTATAACCCTATAACTAATGTTGATCTTTCAGGGCTGGTCTGTCTCTGGTGTTCTGTATTCAAGAACAGTTTTAGGAAGCACACAAGATTTTGGGATGAATTCTTTGTGGTAAGGCTCCCTAGCCATCAGTGCTGCACTCCTTGGACAGTTTTTGCTCAATGTCTCAAAAAACTAGCATATGTTTCTGACCCTCTCTTCACTCTTGGGCATGGAAGTGATAAGTTAACACAAAGACGATCATTAACTCCACATTTCTGTGGTCCATAACATATCTATATGCAGTTTAAATCTGCCGTTTATCCGATGGCTGTGAGGAAAACAGGTAAGGCTATCATCAACAGGATTGAGTATTTATGTGGGTCTTTGTTGTCTTAACTCCTCTTTGCCCAACAGGGAAATTGTGACTGACCACAATGTCACAAGCTACACAGATTTATGCAGAATATAGAATAGAAATACTTTAATAATCCCTGACATTAGGTATGATGAAATATAATGAAAATCCCCTCATAGAGGGGAAAATTCTGTCATCATTTACTCACTCTCATGTAGTTACAAACCCACATAAATTTCTTTGTTCTTATGAACACTAAGAAAAGAGTTTAGAGAAATGTTTGTAATTAAACCATTCGTGGACCCTATTTACTTCCATAGCAGGATAAAGGAATACTCTGTAAGTAAATGGGGTCCACAAATGGTTTCGTTTTTTGGGTGAACTATCCCTTTAATTTATTAACATCATAATTTAGCCTACTATCAAAAAGTGTCACAAGATAACATTCTCTGTCCAACATTTGGTTTGCTGTGAACATGTCACCTTACCTTTTTTACATGTGATGGCATCAGCCACTTGCACTTCTCTGTTGTGCAGGAAGCTGAATCTTGCATCTTTACCCCAACTTCAATGGAAAAAAGAACTGCCTCTACATGAGAACACGATTCTGATAGTCTGTGAACAGAATACAATATGACATTTTTTAAACATCAAATGCAATCGGCAAGTGGCAAAGTGTCATATAAAGCACATTTTGATGATGTGCATATAGCCTACTTGTACTAATATGGATGGAGTAGCACTTTACATTAATCAATATGTTTATTCCTTAAAGCTCTTCCCTAGTTCTGAAGTACACAGTATGCTAGCAGTACAGTATGTGTGTGTGTGTCTCATTGTGTAAACATCCTAGCTAACATAAATTACTTACACTGCCATGCAATTGCAATGAGCTGCAATGACTTCTCCATCCTCCTTCACAATAATCCAGGTCTTCAGAAGTGTTTCGCTTGACCTCTGAGAGTCTTTTACCTTGAAACATTAAAGACTGTCAGACTAACGCCATCGTTAAGATGTGCTGCGTTACTGCTAGCATCTTAGCACATAAAACAATATAAAAACAAAGACTCACTCTGGCGAAGACCAAACGATGATCATCGTGGAGCCGTTGGACACAGAGGTTGTGGACCCACCCATTGACAAAAAAGTTGTATGCCTCCAGACTTTTAAAGGCCTTAATTTGCTGTCTGGTGTAGTACGATGTCTGAAGGACCTCAACTGTCTGTAAATCTTTCAGCTTTACTAAAAAACTTACTCATCTTCATAAAGTCATTACTATTAAATGTTGATGGAATATTAAAATCAGGTGGCGTCTGGTTATTCATTAATCTAGCCACTGTGCTAAATAAAAACCTTGGATTGTTTTGGTTATTTTCTATGAGTTTGATCTAAACATGCACATCTGTGCCGGGATTTGTGTGAAACAGAAGCAGTTTAATGTGAAGTTCAAAATGAAGTTTGTAGCAATGTTACTTTGTATTACATAGAAATAATGGAGCATTTTTTGTTTGGAACTCCTATTCTTTTCAATGTAGATTGTCTTTTTACAAACTTTAAAATGCTTTAAAAATGTGTTGAAGTTAGTTTAATACTTTGAAATGTGCTAAAAATGCTAAAATGGGCGCGAGTTTGATCCCCACAATGACTAAAAACTGGTTGTCTGTGGCAGAACCCAGATATACGCCATACCTGAAAGGTTCCCACAGGTAAACACTATGTCAGGTGTATAACTTTTGTAGTGAAATATTTGTAATCTTAAGTGAGGCAAACAGGCTTTTTAGTTTTTCCACATAATTTCTTTTTTAGGTCATAGGAAAGGGTGGTCCCCATTATGTATCTATTCTGACAGGTGACCCCCACGATGCAGTGTGTGTGCGCATGTGTATGTGTCTGTGTGTTTGTGTGTGAGTGAGAGAGAGAGAGAGAGTGAGTGTGTGTGTGTGTGTTTAGACATACATTTCTGTAGTCCAGGTGTAATCCTGGATTCTCCTCCAAGATCCACACTAGAAAACACACACAGATTCACATTCAGTAAGTGAACAAATTGATGTTACTATGCAGTTACTATAAAAGGTATTCAAGGTGGTTTCTAGGGAGTTGCTATGTGGTTGGTAACTGATGAAGTACGTGTTTTGGTTGCTTTGCGGTTGATAACATGTTCAGGGTGGTTTCTAGGGTTTTGCTATAAGGTTGCTAAGGTACAAAACATGGTTGCTAAGGTGTTGCTGTGTACATGGGGTGGTTGCTAGTATGGCTGTGTATCACCAGTCACAATATGATATGTACCCCGTCCACTCTTGACTGTAGATGGAGAAAACAGTTGATCTCTGCATTATTTAGTGCCTCCAGAACTGTATAGAATCAGTAATGGTGTAGGTTTCACGTTAACATTGGGCACTCATGACCAGTACAATATACTAATTGTTTGCATCTTGTTTTCAAGCCCATGGATAATAATGTTCTCATTCTAATATATTAATATTGTAATGTCTTCATTGTTTTATATTGATAAAATCATCTTTACATTGCTGATAAGTAGTTATTGCACAAATGTTCTAAACTAATACTGAGTCTTCACTCCAGCTCACATGCACATATTCAGTCACTCATACAGATCGAGCAACATAGAAACTTCGGAAGCGATACAGGTGTTTTGTAATTGGATGTAAAAAACATATGAGTCTTCATTTTCTTCTGACATCAGAGCCACTGAGGAGGCAGTGGATTAGTTTAATTTTTGATGGTAACACCACCGAATACACACACACACACACACACACACACAGACACACACCAAAACGAAAGAGTGAGGTGAGAAGTAGCTCATTATCATTTAAAGAAACTTGGCTAGCAGGGAACAGAGATGTTTTGACAAGGTAAAAGGATGTTGTTTTACACCACCATTAAAAAAATTTAACCAAAGTAGGATTTCATGTATGTAGTATGTAGTACAAAAGAATCATACTAACTTGTGGAAAATGGGCATACGATATTCACTTTAAAGTTAGTGCTTTTTTGTTCCTTCATTTACAAGTTGTTAATGTTTGTAACATAATTTATCATTTTGAATATGTTTGTTTCTACCTTTTATGGAAGCTGTAGGGAGGAGGCTGCTATTTTTATAATTTTAATTGTTTGCTCTTGTATTTTGGCCAGGTGTTAAAGTACTGTTTGGTTGTCAATTTGTTTTGTCTGAGCAGATTAGTTAAGATTTAACTCCATAGACTAGAGTTCTTTAAATTCTAAATATGGTTGCATCCTCTTAAAACTCGTAGACTCATATGGATATAACCAGGGACACTGAAAAGTTTAAACAATAAAACCGAAAACCTCTTCCTACTTGACATACTTGAATTTATAAAGTGAGCAGTTTGGGTCCTCCAGTTTTTCCTCCAGCTTGACTCCTGAATCTCCCAGGTGATTATAGCTTAGATCCAGCTCTCTCAAGCATATGGGGTTTGAAGTCAGAGCTGAGGACACATAACAACATCCCTCCCCTGTCACCATACAGCCAGACAATCTGGCAATACAAAAACATACAGAAATAGTCCATGTCATCATTTTTGTCAAATATTTAATATTCACAGAGACAGAACAGACTTTGTTAATATGTGCAGTTAGTTTGTTTGGGTACTGAAAATCTGAATATTCCATTTTAAAGATGACCGAGCAATGTGCTGAGGAGGCAGAATCATAGAAACATATGCTATGCACACAAGCCTCATTCTAATTAAAGGGGTCATATGATGCAATTTCAAGTTTTCCTTTCTCTTTTGGAGTGTTACAAGCTGTTCATGCATAGACAAGATCCCTAATGTTACAAAGACTAAATTCTCAAATCCAAAGAGATATTCTTTCTAAAAGACTGGTTGTAGAAACCAAAATACTGTATGTTTTATGCAAAGATAATTGGTTTAATTTTGTGTATTTCTATGTGTTATTTAAGCTGACCCCATCTAATGGCTCAGGTGGAGATGCAAGGCCTCTGAGATAAAAGACCTGAGGGTGTGGCTATACAGGAAGTGACAGTCTTTGACCTTTCGTCTGATCCATGTGTTGACTCAAGCGACAATCTACTTTATATCTTTGCAATCCTTTACTCTATCAAGGTTTTGTTCAATTGCGATAAATGTTTCCTCACGTTTGGACCAATCAACTATGTGGACAATGGATTTGTAAAGACTGTGAGTGTCAAGCCTTTATTTGTTCAGCCTCCAAAGTGGATATCTGACCACTCAACTGGTCATCAGCATTCTAAAACGCCTCGTAGAAACATGCACGACATGTCTAAATCACTGTTTGGGAAGATTTGCATAACGCCGCCCAAATGTTTATGTAAAGAAAGAAGGTGTAACTTTTATTTTCACTGTAGTATTGTTGCTGCCGCCACTATGCTGTGGAGACAATGTGTGTTTCGTTGTGAATGCGAAGCTACTTTGTTTGGTCTTCCAAAAGAGAACACAACTAGAAATCAGTGGTTAACCCTCTGAAGTCAATTAATGCTTATATGCGTTATGAGGCATTTTCTCCTGATAACCCTGAAAAGAACTTAAATTACACTTTCAGTTTTGATCGAACAGATAAGAGAAATACATAAATCGAATCTGTAAAGGGTCTACTTTTTTTGCATACAGACATAATAACAACAAAACTTTGTGCACTTATACAATAAATATAACAAACAAGGTGTGCTGTCTGCAGCCTTTGTCTGCGCTGATCTTCATTTAGAAACGCGTCATTAAAACAAAGTGTAACTCAGTGAATACGCAATGAAGAAACATGAGAGAGATATCTATAGAAAGCCTGAAATGTCTGCTTATAAACTAAACAAGTGCTGCTGAAAACAAATATTCCGTGATAAAGCAATCCATATGAACACAACGTGATTTCCGTTTTTCACATCTCCTTTCATTATCTTCTAATGCGACCACGTCCCCACGCTGAACGTGCTATTCAGATTCTAATGTTTCACTGAACCAGACTGTTCTTCAAGTTTTTTTTATTTTACTGTTTGCTTCGCGATGAGAGGAATAAGACATAATTCACCCCAAAAAGATGTGATGTGGTTGAGGATTTGAGATTTGGATTTCCTCAGAAAAAAGAATGAAGCACTTTATTCAGCACAGATCATAAACATGAGTAAGTCTCTTTTTACTTACTTATATACTTGCACTAGTTTTCACATAACGTGTAAACATTTTAATAGTTAGACATTTTCCAAAGACTTTTTCCAAACTATAATTCCTGACTAAATGTATAATCAAGTGAAACATTATGAAGTTTCAATAACTATATACAATACTATACAACTCAAAAGCTTGTAACACAATGCTGTTCTTTCAATTTATCCCTGCTAAAAAAACTGAAAACATATTCCCAGCTCTTTTCAACATTAATAATAACAATAATAATAATAATGATAATAACAACAATAAATGTTTTTTTTGTAGAAAATAAGATTGTTAAAATGATTTCTGAAGGATTGTGTGACTGGAGTAATGATGCAAAAAATTGAAAGTTTGAAAGTCATCTTTGATTGTTCCTAATAAACTGTTTAAATGCACTCCCAAGTGGATATTAAATTATGTTGTGGGATAAATATATTCTAAATAAACTACAAACATAAAATTATACAGATTTATTTTGTCCTCAAATTCTTTCTTGTAACTCCTCCCTCTCATTGACACAGCTGACTGAGAGGCTCATTATGCAGCTCATTATGCAGGCCTTTGTCTTCTCAGGTGTAAATCTCAATGATATTCATGATAGTTGATGCCTACTTGCATATGACTTTTAACATCAAAAAGTGTCTTAGAAAATTTAAATCAATATAATGATTTCTGTGAGTGAGTAAACACCAGTGTTAATTTTGACACGAAATTTTAATTTAGTTTTAGTCTTAGTCTTTTGACTATAATTCTTTTTAGTTTTAGTCAAGTTTTAGTCATCTGATTTGTTTTAATTTTAGTCTTATTTTAGTCGACTAAAATTGCTTGGTATTTTAGTCGACTAAAATTGCTTGGTATTTTAGTCGACTAAAATTGCTTGGTATTTTAGTCGACTAAAATAAGACTAAAATCAATAACAGATTTACTAGACAATTTTTTACAGCTGGTATAGGAAACAAACTTAACCAAAATATATAAAACACAAATTCAACTTTATTTCAACACAACTGTGTCTTTATTTTGATTCAAAAGCTTTTATGCAGCAACAAACACTGTCATGATAATGTAAACAATAACTAGCTGCCAGTTGACCATCAATAAAAGAAAAATAACGTTAGGTCCAGGACCTTAAAGCTTACAGCTGAGCTGAACAATAAGTGCATACATTTAAAGTAAATATTTAATAAGTTGGGTGGATAAAAAAAGTAACAAGATTTTATAAGGTATTCATTTGTCTAGCAATATTGTATGTTTTAAATACTACAATATTGCTAGATTTGTATGTATAATGATAGGATGTGAACATTCATGTTTCACATGACTAATATAGAAATATTTGTGATATTGTCAACAAGTAGAACATTATAAAATATACTAAACATTAGTATTAATCAAATGTATTTATCATGATATTACGTATTAGTATTGTGCTCGCATCTAATTTGAAGAAGGGGCTATTTTACAGTACTTTTCAGTTCGTAATATTTAATGCTACAACATCTACGCACTGCACTATTCCAATTTTGCTTAGCTCAATAAACAAAAGAACATCGTTGTGAAATTACATTTGAGAAAATGTCCGGGTGGCTCGTCTGTAAATGTCTTTTCAAATTGGTTGTGTTCTTGCCACGAATGAGCGCTCTGCGTGCTTTACACTTTGTTTTGTTTTGTTCGTCGTCAAACGTGAAGTGAGCTGAGGACATTTTGTCGCTCTTTTAGACAGTAGGGACTTTAAGCAACAGCTGCGAATGGAACGGCCACAGCGACCGGAAGTTTGCCGTCACACCGCTGTAGCCAAGAACGTAAAAGTCACTAAGCAACGGTAATACAGAACAGCGCAACGCAGCATTAATTCATTTATTGAGATCCAAAAAAATATATAATTTAAAAAAGCAAGAGAAGGATTGCTTTTGGCGTTAAATGACAATCTTTTGTCAGAAGAGGAGTTTTTAATATTGTATGATGTAAATAAGTCTAAAAACATAACATTTATTTACCTAACCTCTCACGTTGTAGCGACTCCGGCAAATCAGCTGTTCTCCCGTAGTAGACCGTTAAATTAGAACGTCACAAAGTAGCAGTTAAATTCGCGCAGGCGCAATACAACGCCAGAATGGCGTTGCCGTTCCACCAGAGGCTGTTGCTTAAAGTCCCTATCACCTCTTCGAATGCCGACTTCCCGGGAGCTCATAAAAACTGAAAACCTTCGCTTCACGTCTCAATAAGTCAGGCTCTGATTGGTTCTCTTCTCTCATGCAGTCTGTTCTGTTTTGCCGGTTCTTTTGCTCATTCCTCGCATCTCTCCCGTCTGCTGATTTGATTTTCGTCACAGTCTATTTTCGTCTCGTCCTTTATTCGTTGACGATAATGTCAATCAATTTAGTCATAGTTTTAGTCTCCATCAGTGCCTTCTATTTTAGTTTTCGTTTCGTTTTCGTCGGCAAAAATATATTCGTGACGAAAATAATGACGAAAATATTTAGTCAACGAAATTAACACTGGTAAACACGATGATTTTCACATAATTTAGAAAGAAAAATTCTAGGCTACAAGCTCCAGTTCTCAAAAGTCCCAGGAACCAATGTTCTGTATGTGTTTTATTGCCTTATTCAAGTGATTTAACATTTTTAGTTTTACACTAACCACGCATAACATTTTTTTTTCTCTCAAAAACACAATCATGTACATACTGCTGCTCACATATTATTATAGCACAGTTTGTGCAGATCACAGTGAGATTAGACTTTAGCCATTTAGATGTGTATAAGAAACTAAAATAAGCATAATTGTCAGGGCATGACAAAACTTCTCCAAGGCCCCAAAAATACCCTTAGACTCCAGAGGGTTAAGTTGTATTTACAACACTGTTCCGGAACAATTCAACCCAAATATTCAGATGTGTGCAGTGTATTTTATGGAGGACTGTTTCCTGAACCTACAGACTAGCCTACAATGTGTCTGTGTTCAAAGGCTGTTTCTATGAAGTTTGGCAATTCCAACTTTGCAAGGATGTATGTTCATGATTGTGTTTTTGAGAAAACAACATTTATGTGTGGTTAGTGAAAACTAAAATTTTGAAGTCACTGAAATAAGGTCATAAAACACCTAGAGGACATTTGTTCAGAAAACTGCCCAACATGGACCTTGTAGCCTAGAATTTTTGCTTCAAAATTATGTGAAAATCATCTTGTTTACTCGCTCATAGAAAACAATAGATTGGTTATATATATATATATATATATATATATATATATATATATATATATATATATATATTTTATATATATACTAATAATTATATATTACAAATTATTCCGAATTTGGAATATATTTTAAGAATACTATTCCCATCAACTGGTCAAAATGCACAACTTTATGCTGCTTGAAAGACCCGTGTGCTGCTCTGATGTAAACAGCATGCATGAGAAGCACTTGGGGGAACACATGAGAGGTGCACTGAATGAAAGTACATTCACTCTCTGACAGCAGATGGCACTTAACTGCAGAAAAAGCAGCATTTACTCTGGAAACACCCATAAATAAAGCAGCTGCAACTGTGTCATTTAATAAGATAACATGAACTAACAGTTGTATTTTTTCTTTAACAAAGATTAATAACTTCTGTAGCAAATATAGATATTGCTCATTGTGATTGTTAATGCATTAGGTTATCTAATGAAGTATTATTGTAAAGTGATACCTATGGGTCTTTATAGTTCTTTAATCTGCGTAAAATTTTTAACTTTATACGTTTTCTGTATTGCTTAATTCTATTTAAATATTCAGTTATTTTTGTTATAAAAAACTTATTTAACCTGTTATACTGTATTATGACCACTTTTTAAAAACTAAATTGCAATACCATGATAATACCGTATACCGTAATAAAAGCATGAGCAATTTATCGCAACAGGAAAATTTGATACCGGCATATCCCTAATACACACATAATAACATTCCTTATAAGCTTTCCATTGAAAAACAGTGATCTGTCCTCGATGCTTGAGGCTTAGACCTTTTTAATGATATATAGTTTGTATTGATGAAATTTGTCCCATTTCATTTAATCTATTCATAAATATTGACGTATGCAAACAAAGAGAGTTAGTGTTTCGACGTCCAGATACAGGTTAACAGGTTAAAATAGATTTGATATGTAGTTAATGTTGCTGTTTACTCATTTCAAACTACTATTTCACAATACTATGTGCATTTTCAGTGGTTGGCAGGGGTTAGGTTTCTGTTATGATTGCATTTGCTGGAGTCAAATAATTCATACAGACATAGAAATAGTAGCGTGAAAGACGGGATTATTGATGGGAGGCTGGTGTGGGTTGTTAAGTAACACCCTTTTCATATACTCACCAGAGCCTTGTTAATTCTTTAACACATACAATCACACTGGTGTGATTAGCTCTTTCAGTATATCATGTCATCAACTGCTGAATTTAAATCTACTTTTGCGCTTTGGCTGGTGCAGAGCCAGATTGGACATGCTGAGTGCTTGTCATATTATCATAAATATTCAGTGTTTTCAACAATAGAATGTTTATTTTAGGTTACAGACATAAATACACACAAGTACTAGCAATACCATACATTTACAGTTTGTAAAATACACACTAATGTCTATGGAAACAGCAATGTGTCACACAGATCTATTGTGGCTGCGTTGTGTCACATGACAAGCATGATGCTTTGCCATGGATACAAAGGTGATACATTCTAAAATAATGGTCACTTAAAAAAAACTTACTGGGGGCTAAGCTAGTATATTTTAAACTCATGTGCAAAACGGTTAATTTTTGACCCTAACTAAGATGTTAAGGATCTGCACCAACTGCTAGATAGTGTTGCTAGCTTGTTCAGTTCTGTCAGAAGCTATACTTAGAAATGCAGCAGTTTTGCAGTTTTAGTGATTGTTTCAGGCCATTTCAATCTTAGTACAATCCACATCTACATAAATATGGAAAAAAATGAATGCAAATTTAGTTTTGTCTCTATTTCTAGAATTCCATTGAAAGCAGATGCAACATTTGTTGACAACGTTCAACAGCCTAAATGGTAGCATTTTGTTAATTATTTTATGGTAAACCATTTACCTTAGTATCTCCAGCTGACAGTTTGGAGTCTTCAGTCCATCAGAAAGAAGTTTCACTCCTGAATCCTGCAGGTCATTGTTACTCAGGTCCAGCTCTCTCAGGACAGAGTGTGAGGTTTGTAGAGCTGATGACAAACTCCCACAAGACTGAGCAGTGAGATTACAGGTTGTAAATCTAAACAAGAACAACACAGTAGCTAATTACATACCGAATTCATAACAAACTAACATGACAGCACCCATCACCCATCACCCAGTATAGATCAACTTACATGGTTGATATACATGAAAGTGTTTAAATTACCAAATATATTTATTTGCACATATTTCAGAATCAGAATATCAGATATTTCATAATATAGTGAGCATGTTTGTGAATATTTTGAAAAAAAAAACAAGAAGAACAAAAAAAACCAATCCATGTGTCATACAGATCTATTGTGGCTGTGTTGTGTCACATGACAAGCATGATGCATCACCATGGAAACTGTAAGGCAATACATTCTAAAATAATGGTCACCTAAAAAATCTTGAAAGGGTTAAACGCGAAAGGGTTCATTTTGGACCTTAGCTAAGATGCTAAGGGTCTGCACCAACTGCTAGATAGTGCTGCTTGGTTATTCAGTGCTGTCAGAAACTTTTTTTTTTCAGCTCATTTAAATCTTAATACAATCTGCATTTACAAACATCTGCATAACTATGAAAAATAAATGCTTGAAAATTTTGTTTTTGACTCTGGAATTACATTGAAAGCAGAGGCAACATTTGTTTACAAAATTTAACAACCTAAATGGTAGCATTTTATTAATTATTTTATGATAAACCATTCACCTAAGTATCTCCAGCTGACAGTTTGGACTCTTTAGACCATCAGAAAGAAGTTTCACTCCTGAATCCTGCAGGTCATTGTTACTCAGGTCCAGCTCTCTCAGGACAGACTGTGAGGTTTGTAGAGCTGATGACAAACTCCCACAAGACTGAGCAGTGAGATTACAACAGGTAAATCTAAAAAAGAAGAACACAGTATTACTTACAGAATAAATCTTAACAGTGTTATTTTTTTGTAATTAATTATTTTTCATTGTTTTGGAAGTTAAACAAGTATTTCAAATTCAAACCTCAATATCTTCAGTTTAGAGTTTGGACTCTTCAGCCCTTCAGAAAGCAGCTTCATTCCTGAATCCTGCAGATCATTGTTACTCAGGTCCAGCACATTTAGATGGGAATTTGAGGATTGTAGAGCTGAAGACAAACTCTTACAAGAAAGAGCAGTAAAATTGCATCCACATAGTCTGTGTAAAGAAAAAAACAAACAAACAGCTATATTAATGTGAATTTATGTTTATATAGTTTATAGTTTATATAGTTTATAATCTTCAGTGCATGTTTGTCCTAAATACAGTGTAATTAGACTTTATTGGTGACACTTTTGTAATAAAACTATTGTAGTACATTAGTAGTTTATAAACTGCAGTTAATACATTAATAGACTATATACAAATAATTAGTTCATCATTCATTGTCACTGTAATTAACAAACTGTTATTGTTACTGTTCTATTTAATTAGCTCATATGTAAAGAATTAGATAATGCTTCTTGACCATAAATAGTACTCACTTTAGACTAGATCATGGAAAATCTGAAAATATCAAGTGCTTTAAATCAACATTTATTGGATATTAATTGCATTCACTTTCATTCAGTTTTTATACTGTACAAACTGTATATTCTGTCACCTAATTCTATCTCTTTTACAGGTAAATTAGTTTATAAATTGAAGTTTCTATGTTGTTAAGACATTAACAATGTGATAAAGAGAGGGGTCCAGAGACCAAGGCAGGTTCAGTCTCGTTTTAATGAAGAAAATAAGGATGTGCCGCACGGCTGTTTAACAAAACTGAGGATATATAAAATAAACAGGATCCTTGACCACTTCTTCAAAGGGAAACTCAGGATTACAGCCGGATGTCCAGGCTACTCTTTGGGTGGCGAGACCAGGAGGACACGTGAGAAGTGCAGTTCTCTGCAACCCTCTACGAATCCCGCTGGGCACAGCACAGAGAAGGAAAGCACAACCACTACACTTAGGCTCTACAAGAAACGCTGAATGAGACCGTAGGACTAGATTTAGACAGGACAAGACTACTACGATTACGCTCAGCTCCGTGCATCTAGTTTTAACAATAATCCGACAACACAGACATGAAAAAGAGCGGTAGATATAGCGAAGGCAAAAGAGGGAGATAGCAAACAGGGGTGATGATGAGAGAATGGAAATCAGCTGGCGGTAATGAGGGGTAAGTGTGAGAGTAGGACAAAAAACAACCAGCAGAGGGAGGAGAGGGATGAAAAGAAAAGAGAAGGAAAGCCAGGATCATGACAAACAAGTTATAAACAATAAGTGAGTTTTTAATTTATTAATACTGTTCATCCTTTATTAACAACTTGTTAAATATATCTAAGTGATGTATTTTTCTCCAGTATTAATTGAATTACTAATGTTTTCATGAAAACAAGAAGTTTTTAATTATCAATAAATAAATGTATATGTACACTAAGTAGACATTGAAAATGCCTCTTTTACCACGAGTTTGTAAAGTGCATTTGCAGCTTTTGACCGCTGAGTGGTGCTTTAACCACAAGTTATCAAACAAGCGCATCAAAGCACATTTTCGCAAATAGGTGTCAGTTTTGCTTCACTGATGTGTTTGATTTGACTGCTTCAGTCACGGAAAATGAAAGAAAAACATTATAGTTTAAATATTTAATATATTTAATATTTAATATTCACAGATGAAAGTTTGGTATTTATGAAGTTATGTGCATTTCTTAGAACGAGAAAGAGTCTGGTTTAATACCATGTAGCTTAGGAAATATAAGCACATATTTTAGATTTGACACATTTAAAAGGTGTGCAGTATTATTTATATTATATTAATTATGCGTTATATTATTCAAAAGAAATTGTGGTTTAATTTGCATCGGAGCATTAAAAGTGGTAGCCTATTTTTGGGGGGTAGGCTACATGGATTAATATGCAAAATGTCAATATTTTCATATATTATGCCTATATTTTAAATATAAATATATTTTTTCCTTTAAAAAAACAACATGCATTTTTGTTATTCGTTACCTGTCCTTTATTTTGAAATAACATATTGGGAAAAATACATTTGTCTGTAAACTGATTAAGAAATTGTTGCATGTTTAAGTGAAGCACTGTATAATTTCGTTCACATTATTTAGGCCTAATTTGCCTAAAACAATAAATTAATAAAATTCAACCAACACGATTAAATCTTTGAAACTCAAAATTGAATTAAAGAATTAATAAAACGTCCTCACGATTAAACTCAGGTTCTCTCATTATAATCAACAAAAGCTTTATTAATTGACAACTTAATTGATTTTAAAGGGAACCTTATTTAACTGCTTTTAAAGTAGGGTAATATCATATGGCCTAAAAAAAATCCCAGTTTTTTTTTTTATTTTAGAAAAAAAAAAAATCTGATCTATGATTTAAACCGATTTTTAAATCAATATTCAAATGATGAAGAAATTTTACAAAACAAGTTTTAATATAGTTCTTTATTATTCATTTAGCAATCAAATTTATAACTGCAACAAGATGATTTAAAAAAAACATTGCTGTTATTACCTTAAAGCTGGAAAGACCTTTATTTTATTATAATTATTTTTTTAATACTAGCCCATCATGCATCTAACCATCCACTCAGCTTTAAGAGCTGTTCAGATTAAAACTGCCAGCTCCTTAGTGAGTCTGTGTCATGGACGGAGGACCTGTTAATATATTTTCTAGTCTATATTTCCATCTCGTTATGCCGCTGATTTAGGTTTTTTTTTTTTTTGAATTTATTTGCAAATGGAGCAGCGACTTTCTGTGTGTCTACACCAGACACGAAAGTTGTCATCTGTGTCCCACAGCGAAAAGTGTGTCTAAACTTGATGACATCACACTATAGTGTCAAATCATCTGAACGCAGTGTCAGAACATTTCATCATAAACAGAACGGGCATCAGTTCACTGATGGGGATCGTGCCCAGTGTATCCATCACTGTGTTTTGTTGTCTTTTGTTCGATCATTCCACTTGTGTCTGGTGTA
This sequence comes from Carassius auratus, assembly GCF_003368295.1. Lineage (NCBI taxonomy): Eukaryota > Metazoa > Chordata > Actinopteri > Cypriniformes > Cyprinidae > Carassius > Carassius auratus. The sequence continues at coordinate 62,369 of NW_020523877.1, read as the reverse complement.
GACCTGGCATGCATTTTTTATTGTTTTATTTTACAGCCCTGCTTGTTTTAATGTTTTTATTAGATATCTGTATTGATTGCATGGTTATATTATCGAATTAATTACTGCCATGCGACCTACAAAAGTAAAGCTTGGCGAGTTGATCAACGAGCATTGCTGCAGGTTGATTATTGGCTAGTGTCATGTGAAAACGTTGAGCCTATCAGCAGTCTGCTGTCACGATATAAAAAGAGGACGTTTTTGTCACTTGGGATGCGTTGTCACCCGTACCGCCCCTTTACGGAAGTTGGCACTTATGAATGGGAGAGTATCTGGAGTGCCGCCTCTGCGTTCTGCTGCTGTGTAGGCTGCCCCTGGCTTTGAGCTCGTCAGTGAACAAACTACTGCATGTTATCGTCAGCGACTGTGCATAGTACCGTGTTATGAACATCTTCCGGTATGTATGAGGGCTATTTGTATGGTTTGCCTCTTTCTTTTTGTTGTTTTATTAGTAATTGTTCTGGTTCATGTTCGACAGATTGAGTGACAGGATCAAGGGTTTCACCTTTATATTATGAGACAAGATGCGCGTCTATTGATGTAACGCACTGCTGCCTTGCCTGGGCTGATTCCGGTCGTCTTTTTGTTGGAGTGAACTTTTTTTCTTTTTTTGGCGAGCCTGGACGATTCCTCGCCAAAGAGTGAAAGTAAAAGCGTGGCTGTTTCTCGTTTGCCCTGTGAGTGTGCGGGCGATCGTGGCCTCACTTATTTTTGTGAACTGACTGTGTACTTTTTTTGTTCTCTCTTTATTTTATTTTTTTTTTATTATTTCTGTCCTAAGGAAGGTGTATAGAGGAGGGGTTAGCCGCTGTTTAACGGGGTTCACGTTGAGTGTTGTGCTTATTGTGTGACCTTACTTCACCAGAGTGTGTGTGTGGGTATTAAGCGTGTTGTGTGTGTGTGTGTGTGTGTGTGAATTGAGGGTCATAGCAGGCCATCTCCCTCCCTTAAGCTTTCTTGTGTATTTGTATTATGTTGTATCCATTTTTTTTATTCATTGAAGTGTTGTAAAGTGTTTATTTTTTTTTTCTTTTGTTGACACGTGAATATTTAGCCCTTGATGGTAATGTATTGATGATTTTAAATTTGTATTGAATAAAGCTGCTTCATTTTTTTTGTACTCCCAGGCCTATGTCTCTCTGCTCACCCATTTTTCGGTAACGAACCTGTGCGCCCCCCCTGTCTTGGGGCTGGCAGTTCCCGGTATATATACCGGGTGGCGTAGTTGAACGTTATATAATTGTTGTTGCTTTATACAGTTCCTTCCAGTACCTGACGCCACTGGCCACATTTGGCGTAGTCGGCAGGGTCTCCATATTTTGGGTGAGCTTGTATTTTGAGAAGTGAGTCTGGGAGTGCTTTTGAGGCAGTATATTTTTTTGTTGGTATTGTATGGTTGAAAAATATACATGTACATTTCTCCCCCCCCTTTTTTTTTTTCTCTTTCTTTCCTAAAGGCAAGGCAGCGGTGTGTTATTTGTGTAAAATCTCCTCGGTGTTGTGGTGAGTAGTGATGGAAGGGGAGTTACAAGAATTAAGGGAATTGGTAGCACAGCTAAAGGCTGATAATGAGAAATTGCGCCAAGAACGTGTATGTGCTCCAATGTTGTCAAATAATGGTGTTTCTAGTGTTGCAGAGGCTCCTGCCACCGTGTCCCAACCCGTGAGTGCTGGTGCCACCTCAGCTGAGAGGTTTGTGTTTGTACCTCGTGATCGGCGATGTCCAAAATTTAACGGCCGGGCTGGCATCAGCATTGACGAATGGGTTGAGGAAGTTCAGGCGTGTATGCAGGTGCGCCATCTTTCTATTGCTGATCGAGCGTTTTTTGTATTTGACCATTTGGAGGGGGAAGCACGGGAGGAGATTAGGCATCGACCTAGTGTTGAACGAGGGGATTGCGATAAAATTATTTCCGCATTGAGGGAATTGTATGGCTGTTCTCAGTCATATGTGTCTCTGCAGGAGGCATTTTTTTCTCGTAAACAACGTGAGGGGGAGACCCTATTAGAGTTTTCTTTAGCTTTGATGGGCCTTTGGAAGTCTGTTGAAGAAAAGTCCCCTTATGCTATGCCAAATTCAGAAACCCTTGTGCGTGACCAATTTGTAGAACATGTGATAGATAGTGCCTTACGTCGTGAGTTGAAACAATTGGTACGTCGCTTACCCTCCTCCAGTTTGTTAGAGGTCCGTAGTGAGGCTCTTAGGTGGGAGAGAGAGGGGTTGCCGGGGGGTGATCGCCGTCGAAGCCAGTCGGTTCCTTTGGTTCCCGTTATGCAGTATGGGGTACAGGGGGGATCATCGTTAGATGCCCGTGGTGCCTCAATGGTTGAGCTAAGTGAGTTAAGGGATCTGTTGAAATCACAGCAAGCCCAATTAAATCAGCTCTCTAAAAGTGTGACTCGGCTCCAGATGGTGGCTGAGTGTAGTCAAGCCCCTCGTGCACGTAGTCAATCTCCACACCCACGGAATCACTCTTCTCGTGGCAATACCATAATTTGTCGACGGTGTCAGCGACCTGGCCATTTTGCCAGGGAGTGTGACGGGGAACGTGTTCCTCCTCACCCTCCATCTTCTCGTATGGTCCCTCCTGTGGCTGGAGGTGGGCAGCCTTTTGCACAGCAGTTGTCGGAAAACTAGCACCCGCCGGGCTGCAGAGTCACAGCTCGGTTGGGGTAGATGGTGGCTCAAAGATTCTTCAGGGTTCTCGTTCAGTATCATCTTTAATGTCGTCATGTCCCCATTTGGTAGTTTGCATTGGTGGGGTTCAGGTGCCCTGCCTTATAGACACTGGCTCCATGGTTTCTACAATAACGGAGAGTTGTTTCTTACAAAATTTTGAACCGTGGGGTCAGGATCGTCTTCGGTCATGCCAGTGGTTGCAACTTCGTGCTGCCAACGGGTTGGACATCCCCTACATTGGTTATATGGAGTTGGATGTCGAACTCTGTGGCAGGTTAGTGCCAGGATGCGGGGTGCTGGTTGTCCGAGATCCTCCTGGGGGCTTGTGTTCCCAGGCACCGGGAGTTCTGGGAATGAATGTTCTCAGCCGATGTTACCAGGAGCTCTTTGGGCAGCATGGCTCTTCTCTTTTTGAATCTCCCTCATTGGTTAAGGTACCCAGTATTGTAACAGAGGCATTTCAATATTGTCATAAGGTATGCTCCCAGTCTTATTCTACTCGTGCGGGGTCAGTTAGGGTACGCGGTCGTAAGGTACAACGCATCCCAGGTGGCATGTTACAACTAGTTACAGCAACTTGTTCAGAGCAGTTCTTGCATGACACTGTGCTTTTTGAGCCCCCTGAATCTGGCCTGCCAGCTGGATTGTTGGCCTCACCATCGTTGGTGCAGGTAAATCGAGGTATTGTTTCGGTGCCAGTGGTGAATGTGGGAACCACTGACATTGTGCTTTACCCACGCACTCATTTAGGAACTTTAACTAGTGTTTATGTTGTCAGTTTACCATCAGGGGTTACGGAGGTTAAAACTATCTCTGCTACCGTTAACGTGCAGGTCTCTCATGAGTTGCCTACGGTTGAAGAGCAAATAAAGGCTACTGATTTGTCTGTGTTGTCACTGGAGGATCAAGAACGTGTTCAGGCTCTGCTCTGGCAGTACCAGTCGGTGTTTTCTGTACATGAGGGGGATTTGGGGTGTACTACCCTGTTGTCGCATGAGATCCCACTGATGGATGATACCCCAGTTCGGCAGCGGTACCGTCGAATACCCCCATCGGAGTATGAGGTGGTAAAGGCCCATATCAATATGTTGTTGGAGGCTAAGGTGATACGCGAGAGTTGTAGCCCTTTCGCATCCCCTATAGTTCTTGTCAAGAAAAAGGACGGTAGTCTGCGGATGTGCGTAGACTACCGTCAGTTGAATGCGAGAACTAGAAAGGATGCGTTTCCTCTTCCTCGTATTGAGGAGTCATTAGATTCACTGACAGGGGCCCGTTGGTTTTCCACCATGGATTTAGCTAGCGGATACAATCAGGTCCCTGTCAGTGAACAAGATCGGCTTAAGACTGCATTTTGTACGCCATTCGGCTTATTTGAATGGAATCGCATGCCTTTTGGCCTTTGCAACGCACCTAGTACGTTTCAGCGTTTAATGCAGCGTTTATTCGGTGATCAACAGTGTCAGTCATTGTTACTGTATCTGGATGATATTGTAATTTTTTCATCTTCAGTCAAACAACATCTGGAACGACTGGAGCTTGTTTTGAGTAGGTTGCAGTGCGAAGGTCTTAAGGCAAAGTTAGAGAAATGCGCTTTCTTTCGTTCGGAAGTCACATATTTGGGTCATGTGATTTCAGCCGATGGTGTTTCCACCGACCCCAAGAAGATTGAGGCTGTGGCCCAGTGGCCACAACCTACTAGTGTGTCAGAGCTTCGCTCCTTCTTGGGCTTTGCGAGTTATTACCGCCGTTTTGTGGAGGGGTTTGCTAAATTGGCAGCCCCTCTACATCGGCTGGTTGCAGAGTTTGGTGGCACAAAGTCTCGGAAGAGAGCAGAGCCAGGTTTTGCAAGTGGCTGGACTACCCACTGTCAGAGAAGTTTTGAGAGTTTGAAGGGTAAGCTCATTTCTGCTCCGGTGCTCTGTTATGCAGATTTTTCCCTCCCTTTTATTTTGGAGGTGGACGTTAGCCTGGGTGGGTTAGGTGCAGTCCTTTCCCAGGAGCAGGGTGGCAAAGTAAGACCTGTGGCATATGCAAGCCGTGGCCTAAGACCCACAGAACGTAATATGTCAAACTATAGTTCTATGAAACTAGAGTTTCTGGCATTAAAGTGGGCCATGGCTGAGAAATTTAGAGAATATCTATTAGGCCATAAATGTGTGGTGTATACTGATAACAATCCTCTCAGCCATCTGACCTCAGCTAAATTGGGGGCTACAGAGCAGCGCTGGGCATCACAGCTTGCTTGTTTTGATTTTGAAGTTAAGTATCGGCCTGGGAGGTGTAATAAGAATGCAGACGCCTTGTCTCGTCAGAATCCCCCCGTACTGGAAGTGGCAGGTAGCCTGTTCCCAGGTACAGGGGTTCCCGCTTCGGTACGTCAGGCTGTCGCTGTACCATTGGCTCCTGTTGCTTGTCAGGCCATGGTGACTGCCTTACCGGGTCATTCACTTGATCATATCGGGGGCTTACAAGAGGCTGACCCAGTAATCGGTGAGATTCTGGGGTTTTGGAGAAAGCAAGAGTTCCCTGGGCCTCTTGAGCGGCGGCAGCTTTCACAGGCTGCTCTAATTCTTCTTCGGCAGTGGGACCGCCTGGTGGAAAAGCAGGGAGTGATTTATCGTCGAATTTTTCGTCCTGATGGTGGGGATGAGATTTTACAAGTAGTTCTACCTTCTGTACTGCAGCGTGACGTGTTGCAAGGGTTGCATCAAGAACACGGGCACCAGGGCATTGAACGCACTACTGAGTTAGTGCGTCAGCGGTGTTATTGGCCTGGTATGACAGCCAAGGTGGCACGATGGGTTCAGGAGTGTGAACGATGTCAAGTGGCCAAAGACACTGAACCGGTTGCCCGTAGTTTTATGGGACATTTGCTAGCGTCCCGGCCAAATGAAATCTTGGCCATCGATTTCACGTTGCTTGAAGCCTCTCGTTCAGGCTTGGAGAATGTTCTTGTAATGACGGATGTGTTTACGAAGTTCACTCTTGCTGTCCCTACTAGGGATCAACGGGCCGAGACTGTAGCACAAGTGCTGGTGTGTGAATGGTTCTATAAGTTTGGGGTACCTGTACGAATTCATTCTGATCAGGGCCGAAACTTTGAGTCCCTTCTGATCCAGCAATTGTGTAAGCTTTATGGGGTTGAGAAGTCTCGCACTACACCATACCACCCAGCTGGTAATGGTCAGTGTGAGCGCTTCAATAGAACGTTGCATAACTTATTGCGTACCTTACCAGTTTCAAGGAAAAGAGACTGGGTGTCATGCCTCCCTCAGGTGCTCTTTTCATATAATACCACTCCACACCAGGCCACAGGTGAGTCCCCACACTTCCTTATGTTTGGTCAGGAGCCGCGGCTCCCCATCGATTTCCTGTTGGGCAGAGTGTCTGAGCCAGTGGCGGGTGAGGTGCATGAGTGGATTATGGAGCACCAGACACGGTTACAAGTAGCCTTTGATGGGGCAAGAGATCGTTTAAAGGTAGCCGCTGATCGTCGGAAAACATCTTTTGATCTGCGGGTCCATGACGCACCACTTGAGCAAGGGCAGCTGGTTTATCTCCGGGAATGTGGAAGGCAGGGCCGACACAAGATTCAGGACTTGTGGAGCTCTGTGGTGTATAGGGTGATAGAAGCGCCTAGGGTAGGTGGCTCGGTTTATACTATTGCACCGGTGGATGACGGGGGTAAGATCAAGTGGGTTCACCGGTCATTGTTAAAAGTTCAGGTTCAAGGGAGCCCTGTTCAAATACCCCGTGTCGCTCATGTGGTTGAACCAGAACAGAGTTTACAGGATAGTTTGGATGAGGTGGACTTGTGGGTAGCCTTGCCAGAGTCATCTCAGGCAACTTGCGTTCCTGTCCCTTTTGAAGGGTCAGTTGTGTGTGAGGGAGCTGTGGCTATAAATGGGCCAGGTCCTCCTTGCGAGGTGGAAATAAGTCAAGGTTCATCACTAGACTTGTCAGTTCTGAGTCAGCCGCGAGAGGCTGAGGTTTTGCCTCGTAAGTCAAGGAGGCCAACAGCTGGCCAACATTCAAATGTTCATCATTTGCCCAGAGCAGTTGGAGAAGCTGCAGAATGCATTAGGGTGCCCTCTGGTGCAATGTCTAGTGCAGTTTTAGCTGTTTTTAGGCCATGGGATTGACTCCAGGTTTGGGATTTATCGTCGGGGCGACGATTTATAATGTGGGGGTGGAATGTAGCAGGGTGAAGTGTTACCGGTGTTGATTATTGGCTAGTGTCATGTGAAAACGTTGAGCCTATCAGCAGTCTGCTGTCACGATATAAAAAGAGGACGTTTTTGTCACTTGGGATGCGTTGTCACCCGTACCGCCCCTTTACGGAAGTTGGCACTTATGAATGGGAGAGTATCTGGAGTGCCGCCTCTGCGTTCTGCTGCTGTGTAGGCTGCCCCTGGCTTTGAGCTCGTCAATGAACAAACTACTGCATGTTATCGTCAGCGACTGTGCATAGTACCGTGTTATGAACATCTTCCGGTATGTATGAGGGCTATTTGTATGGTTTGCCTCTTTCTTTTTGTTGTTTTATTAGTAATTGTTCTGGTTCATGTTCGACAGATTGAGTGACAGGATCAAGGGTTTCACCTTTATATTATGAGACAAGATGCGCGTCTATTGATGTAACGCACTGCTGCCTTGCCTGGGCTGATTCCGGTCGTCTTTTTGTTGGAGTGAACTTTTTTTCTTTTTTTGGCGAGCCTGGACGATTCCTCGCCAAAGAGTGAAAGTAAAAGCGTGGCTGTTTCTCGTTTGCCCTGTGAGTGTGCGGGCGATCGTGGCCTCACTTATTTTTGTGAACTGACTGTGTACTTTTTTTGTTCTCTCTTTATTTATTTATTTTTTTATTATTTCTGTCCTAAGGAAGGTGTATAGAGGAGGGGTTAGCCGCTGTTTAACGGGGTTCACGTTGAGTGTTGTGCTTATTGTGTGACCTTACTTCACCAGAGTGTGTGTGTGGGTATTAAGCGTGTTGTGTGTGTGTGTGTGTGTGTGAATTGAGGGTCACAGCAGGCCATCTCCCTCCCTTAAGCTTTCTTGTGTATTTGTATTATGTTGTATCCATTTTTTTTATTCATTGAAGTGTTGTAAAGTGTTTATTTTTTTTTTCTTTTGTTGACACGTGAATATTTAGCCCTTGATGGTAATGTATTGATGATTTTAAATTTGTATTGAATAAAGCTGCTTCATTTTTTTTGTACTCCCAGGCCTATGTCTCTCTGCTCACCCATTTTTCGGTAACGAACCTGTGCGCCCCCCCTGTCTTGGGGCTGGCAGTTCCCGGTATATATACCGGGTGGCGTAGTTGAACGTTATATAATTGTTGTTGCTTTATACAGTTCCTTCCAGTACCTGACGCCACTGGCCACAGTAGCATATAAAATAATAAAAATAAAATAATAAAAACAGGAGAGTTTCAAAGTGGCTTAAGCTATTTTTTTTCCCTATATCACATGCCAAACTAATAACATTGTAAGCATTACATCTTTAATTGCTGCTTTCTGCTGTGAAAATTTTGTTTGCGATGAAAATAACAGTACATTATTGTCAGTTATTTTATCTAAACAGATCGATTAACTTCTTCAAGATTTTGAAATCAGATAGCATGCTGATAATGTAGCACTGTAAGATTACATTTGTTTGAACGCATTATTGCAAAAGCAATTGAGTGTGAATCTGTTTAAATCATGCTTTAACCCAAAAATAATCAGTAAAAGAAACGGACTAACTCTTAACATCCCGCTCGACTCTTGCAGTCATTGTAACCTTCTGATCAAGCTAAATATGTTTAACATGAATTCTTAATGAATATGCAGTTATATGGCTGTTGGCATGAATTGTACTCGTGATGGAGCGTTCTTGGAGCGGGTGAAAACCACAAACCTCATATTCAAGTGTTTGTGCAAAAATTATTAATGTGCATTAATGAGAGGGAGGCGCCTTCTCATCACTTTAATTTTTTTCATGATAATGAATGTATAATTTTTTAATTAACATAATATCGTGGTGTCTCACATTCATTAAAAATACTATAAAGAAAGTTTGAAATATTTTTTAAACGAAAACGAATTGTGTAATCTGTGAATGTTGCATTTCTCTCATCGGAGAGAGCCAGCACTGTGAATATAACCAAAACAACAGTCCTATATAAACCAGTTCAGCAAGTGAAAGCCTCATAAGACACTGTCCATATGAAAGAGCAATTCACACCTTTATCTCGACCCCCACAAGCCATGCATAACTATCCAAAACCCAACTCCCTCCAGCTGAACTGAATTCGGTCTGTGTTTTGGCTCTGAGGAACGGTGTGTTACTGGGCTGAAACCAGAGCCATATAGAGTGAGAGTTGCGACAACTCCATTGACTCCAATGGAACGCTTTTTTTACAGCAATGGCGGCTCGTGGAGCCTCTAAATAGTTCCCGGAAGTAGCAGCAAACCGATGCCGCGCCGTAGAGATGCAGCAGAACAAACTGTTCGCGACGCACTTTTAACAGGTAAGACGTTTAAAAAATAAGATTGAATATTATCAGTACATCTTAGTAACAATAAATTGCAAATTAAAACCTTCTAGTAGATTATCACTCATTAAATGAGTAGATTTAAGGTTTGTTATCAGATAACTAACAGATTAGGCTAGGATTGGAGCTGAATAAAGTTAGTAACGAACACCCTAATAATTGTAAAATCTGTTCTCATAATTCAGTTTCATCCATCGTGTTTGCAATTAGAAAAAAAGGAGTATAAACATATTTTTTTTGCAGGGTGGGGAAAGTTACTTAACGTTACATAGCCTATTACGTTAGTTCAATATAACGTGACAGCGGTGAGTGGAAGTGGTAAAAATGAGGTTATAAAGTTTGTTCCTTATTACACATATTAAATTACTTAATAATAAAATGCACCCTATTGATATACATTTAGAGTGAATTGAGTTTGCAAAAACATGGGTGGAGTGTTTTTAGTCATTGTGATTCATTTACTATTACCTGTCTATATTATATAATAATACTGTATTATATACTTAAACTTGTTAGTGTATAAAAGTAACATACTGTAACATTCTGTGGGTGCTGGTGGGTGGAGGATTAGTGGTGCCACTGCACTGTTCTGTGATGGAGCATCAGTGAGGATGCAGGTCAGGAGAGCTGAGGGGACCTTTTTTTTTTTTGATAGCTGAATTTTCATTATTTTTCTTAGTGCTGCCTTTGCATTGTTTGATTTTTTTTTTTTTTTTTTTTCTGGTCTCTTAAATTTTTTTTAATAGACCCAGGTAACTGGCTGATGGTTCAATGGAATGCTGGCTGACTTGCTGCTGGTTGACTGGGCAGTGTCACCTGTCCCTGTCTCTCCTCTCTAGCCATGTCCTTTTTCTTCACTCTCACTTTCCCTTCTCTGAGTGTCCTTGTTCTTTTTTCCTCAACCTTTGAAACTGATAGAGGTAGAATACATGGTTTTGCTAATTTTAAATATTGAAAATATCACATCACTTTACTAGTACGAGTTTGTACTTATTATATATGAATCACCTGAAATAACAGCTGTAATCAGTAGCCATTTCTTGTATGTTCACAGGTCTAGGGGTGCATCGTGGAGCAGGGCCCTCCTCTTTTTGACCACAGGACGATGTACAAAGATTGTGGGAATAGCATCTGGTCTCAGCCTACTCTTGAATTTTTTGGTCATGACAAATTGCTTTGCCGCAATTTTTCTGCATACTGACTTCAGTTTAGTTTACACACACACCTTTTTTTTTTTGTCTACGCACATACAGTACATATCACATGGTGGTTAAATGCACAGTTATAGGTAACACTGATGACTCCCTGCAATGTCTCACCATGAGTCTCAGCTCCTTGGGTTTTGCAAGGCTTTGCTTGTTCCTTATTTCTAGTAAAACATTGTCAATGTAAAAAAGTGCAAATAAATGTAAGTATAATTACCTAACAATTTTTTGTTGTTGTAATTTTTATTTGTATTTAGATTGCTCCTGCTGACTTGAGCCAACCATTATTTTCTCCTCTCTATGTCAGCGGGGAAGCCATACATTCGCACACCTTTCTCTGACTGAGTGGAGCATCCCCATGCAGCACAGTAAACCACGGTGGAGACTATGCAAGGACAACATGAAAGAAAGGACACATACAAAATGCTTGTCATGCTATTACATTTATTAGAAATGTATTCATGAATTGCTGTAAATAGTTAATTGTATAATTACAATTTAAAATAACTGTTTTCTATTTTAAAATGGAATATACTCCTGTGATGCCAACCTGAATTTTCAGCATCATTACTTTTGAATGGCAGTGTACATGTTTATATACGAGTATGCTTAAGTTGTTTTAAACCTGAATATATTGTGTACATGAATAAGTATTGTAAGAATTATACTAGATATAATAGGTATATTATTTATAATACATAATTATATTACTATATGTAATTGTAAGAATTATAAACAATAAGCTTCATTTTACATTTATTTAACATGCTAATTACTGCTGGTAACAGTTAATTGACCCATAGTGCGGTGCCAGCTGAAAATCACCTGTCACCAGCCTGTCTCTGTACTACCTGAAAGTCATCAATATGACATGAGTTAACATTAGATCAGTGAAAAAATGGACAATATGTAACGTAAAAAGGCAACAGGAACCCGTGTTTATAAAACTTAACGTTAGCCTGAAATACGTTTTTAAAATAACGGTAATTGAACACTAATCCTCAAATATTACCCGATTTGATATTTTAAAAACAACATCGCTGTAACTACATACTCATGCTACGTACATATGTCAGTGTGTTGTATAAACATATAAAATAAATGCATTTATTGACTCCTTATTACCAGAAATCGCAGTTCTGTCCCTCTACTCTATCAATTTGAATGGCCGCCAAAGCACTTCCTGGAACTATTTGAAGTCTACACGAATCACGTGACAGCCAAACATTTCGAACTTCCGTTGTCGCAACTCTCTCTCTATATGGCTCTGGCTGAAACATGCCTGCACTACACTTCATAATTTTCTCGCAGCCCATATTATTATTTTCACAAGACCATAATGATAATAACAAATCATCAATTAATAATTAATCATTATTTTTACGAAAATCATTGATATTTGTGATCGTGGATGTTTGCGGAAGGCTTTAAGACCAAGCGGAGTCCTCTGTTCCCGCCTCACAGCGCGGGTCTCCGAGGCTTCACTGTCTGTGGTTTGACTTTACTGAATCAGATTGAGGCGAATACAACTTATTGATCATGAGCCCAACATTTAGCAAGCAGGAAAACATTCATTCTACTGGAAGGAAGACATATTTCATTGAGCTAATGCTGTTAAAGAGAGAGAGAAGTATAGGACTATTCTTAAACTTGGAGCTCATTATATTGAAGTTCAAATCCAAACACCAGAAACGTTATGCATTTTATGAATAATGAAATGTTATGAAAAGTATGCATTTTATTTATTCACATGCTGTATGGTTGAAATAATATTTTAGTTCATAACTAAGTTCCGTTGTTTAAAAAAAATGCTTTATTGGCTAATGTTTCATAAACCTTCAGTTGTTATGCTCTAAAATCCATGCCATTATTAATTTCACAGTATTTTTACCACCTAAATCACCAATCTTTAAAGTCATGATTCTATAATGGTCAAAATTACTCAGGCCAATGGTATTTTTTAATGACATTATTTTACTATTATTATTATTATTTTTTATAATTGTAGCCTACATAAATAGGTAAAGCAAAACAAATATTCGGATTGTCCCTTATTTTTTCCCTTGTTTTCTTAAACAATAAACACATCTTTTTTACAAGAATAAACATGATAACATATTATTAATTAATAAAAATAATTTAAGCAATTAAACCCTTTTTTTTAAACTTGAATTTAAATACTATTAAACTAACTTTAAATTCTCAAGGAGTTTATAAGTAAAAAAAAAGTTCTAAATGAACTTGTGTTAACAATATAATTTGATTTTTTTAAATTAACAATTCCTGTATAAAATGTGACCGCATCCTAGTGGTTCTCAACCTTTTTTTCCAGCGGGCCGCACTATGGTCTAAGTTCAAGTCGCATATAATTTACATATTACGTCAGCAATACAAACCAACCTGATTCATAATATTATAGCCTAACTATTATGATATATAATCTATTACATTAATTGAAATAAACAATTCTACTCCCCATAAATAAAACACCTGATGCTGTCGGGAGCTGACTAATTTTGTGAGATTCAGCTTGAAAGGAGTAACAGCACAAAGAAGTTGCGATTGTAACTCCTGTGTTATACTTTCCGCATTAGCAATCTGGACGCGTACACGGCCAGCGCGGACGCAGACTTCTTCAATTTATACTTCTGAATGCGCAGGCTGATGGCCAGCTCTGCAATTGCCCAGAATTATTGCACATCGCTGTCTTTATATTCTTTTATTGACGGATTGCACAGGCTCGAGTAGCAATGAGCTTCTTCACTCTGCCTGCACATGTGCAATTGTGCTTTTGAAGCCTACTGACCAGGCGCACCTGTCCGCGCGGTCGTCTGCTCAGAGCCTCTGCACACACTCTCCAATGATGATTTTTACATCACGCCTTCCTAGCGGTCCATAGCGGACTCGCAGACGCAGAAAGTTTGACAGAGGCTTTAAGATGCAGGCTTGCATGACTTGACGCGCAACATTCAAGAGAATGTGCGTTCACAAATGTAGCCTATTTTGATCCAAATACAGAAAGCACTTTTGAATTTAAAGGTCCCCTTCTTCGTGATTCCACGTTTTAAACTTTAGTTAGTGTGTAATGTTGTTGTTAGAGTATAAATAATATCTGTAAAATTCTAAAGCTCAAAGTTCAATGCCAAGCGAGATATTTGATTTAACAGAATTTGCCTACAAAAAACGACCCGTTTGGACTACAGCCCTCTAGTTCCTGTAGTAATGACATCACTAAAACAGTTTTTTTGACTAACCACCACCCACATGAATTCACAAACAGGGGGCGTGGCCTTGTTGCGCTCCGACAGAGAAGAAGGAAGAGCTGTTTGTTTTTGTCGCCATGTCGTTGAAACGCTGTTTTTTTCATCTCTGAGTACAATCACCTTTGTTTGGGCTTCCCAGGAACGCTGTACTTTGACATTAATGGTTACAATTTATGTTTAACTCGGTTCCCGAAAATTATAATGCACATGTAAAACTATGTGCAGCTCATTTTTTGCTGAGGACAGCTTGCTGAGGACAACTTTCTCAATCTCAATCAGTTTAATGCTGGATTTACACAAAGATTATTCTTGAAAGATGGAGCAGTTCCCTCTTTGTCTGGAGAAGGCGTTGTTTATGGACCACAACTGGTAAGTGTATTTTATTATTTAAGTTGGTGCGTTTAACAGTTTCTGTAACTTATTACACAAAGGGCAATGCTGTTTAGCTTTGTTAACTAGATGTTAGGGCTGTGCAAAAAAAACTAATGCGGTTTTCATGCGCATCTCGTGAGTAAAAACGCTCCTCCTGTGACTATAAATACATCTCCAGCATGTGCGTTCTAGCCCAGTCGCGTTACCAGGAGGGCAGCCTGCTCTCAGCTGCTGTCGAATCACAGCACAGGAACCGCTGGCCCAATCAGAACCCGTTACGTATTTCTGAAGGAGAGGCTTCATAGACCAAGGAAGTCATCAGCCCGTTTTTTATGACAGTGAAAACAGCAGTATACAGATAGGTGAACTGTGTGAAAAATACTGTGTTTTTTTACACGCGAAACATGAACACATGTTATATTGCACATTGTAAACACAATCAAAGCTTCAAAAAAGCGCGTAAAACGGGACCTTTAATAATATGAGGTTCTCTCCAGAGATGTTTTGCCACATTTCTTAAATTAAGGATTGCTACGTAGTGTATGGTGTTTCTATTTGCCTGAATTTCTTCAAGTGAGTTGCGGGGCAAAAAACCCCGAAAATCCAGCACTTCTCCTTCAATACTGATAGTGCGACTATTCACAGTTTGTACATGCTCTTTCGCTGGCATTTGTTGAATTTTTTTTTTTTTTTTTACAAATTTGTCCATTCTGATGCACAATTTTACCTTAAAGGCAATATACCTAATTGCTGTTGATGACTATCTGAATTGAATTCTGCCAAAGTGAGCACTTGTATGTGTTCGTTAAATGCTTATGCCAGTAGGTCTGCTCATGTCTGAAAATAATATATGAAGAAAAAAAATCACATAAAAACATTAGGATATAGCTTATATTTCATTAGTAGCATCATTTTTTTTTAATTGATGTAAAAAAAAAATTTTACAAACTGATAAAGTTTTTTATTTATTTATTTATTTTTTTCAGCATGTTGTGCAGGCCTCATTTGAATTCGTAATGGGCCGCGGGTTGAGAACCACTGCTTTATATCAAACATTTTTAAATCGTCCACAGCTGAGCATCGCGGGAGGCTGATCTGCGCCAGAGCACGTGAATGTAATGTAATGAACAAAGTCATTTTCAGATGCAATGAAAAGAAAAACAAAAAAAAAAAACCCTGGATAGCCTAGATTAGTCCCAGGCTCTGTTCTGAAGTAAAATAATTATAATTACTGTTAACCAAGAGTAACACATTTTTTTACGGATTAATCGCTGATTTTCATTTGCTGAATGTTTTCTTTATTTATTTATTTTTAATCACGTAAAAAAATAAATAAAGTTTGTCAGAGGAAAAAAATATGAGTCGTGTATATGTTTCATTTTAACGGATTAATCACCTATTTTCGTTTGCTGCATGTTTTTTTTTAAAGACGCTAAAAAATAAACCAGAGTTTGTGACAGGAAAAAAATAGACTATAAGATAATATTTTACAACAAATCCTTTAAATTTAACAAATTTATCAGAACAAAACAATAATTAAAAAATATATCATTCTAATGGATAAATATAATTACAGTATATAATAATATAGGCTTAGTAATAAAAAAAAAAATAATAATAATTTAAAGCTAAGCATAAGGTAAGCTTGGGCTTTCTCAATTGGGAGAAATCCAAACGTTTCCATATTCATGATGTTGCCCATTTGAAGCTTAACTATTATTTATAAAGGTAAATAGGCTGTGTGCGTTTCAGTTTCGATGGAAAAAATAATCATAATTAACAATATGTCAAAGTATATATATATATATATATATATATATATATATATATATATATATATATATATATATATATATATAGGCCTTATTTTTATTTACTGTTTAATAAAAATAGCATGCATATGATCCTTTGTGTAAAGGTCTTCATTTAATTTTTGTTTAGTAGACTGCAGCCTAAGACTATCCTACATTTTAAAGAGCCACACAGATGGGAAATCAAAAATTACCTGTATTACAGTGTATGATGTAGCTGTCCATCAGTGTAAACAATGTGCAAAGTAATTAAACAAAAAAGTACACGATTTATAAGGTTATTGGCTTCTAAAGTAAGGAGTCGACTCTGAATCACTGAAACGAGTCGTTATAGATTTCAAATCTTTTGCCCATCTCTATGTACGTCACTAGGAACACTTTGCATAATAATCTCCGCCTACCGTCTTGGGAGAAACAAAACTCTGACCTACCCCACCCCCCCACACAGACGCTCTGGTTGGTTTGAGAGCATCATGTCGAGGAGACGGTGTGTTTTTAATTGTAAAGGCAAGTTTGTTTTATTTTCACTGCCAAAGAATGAAGATCAGAAGAACCAATGGCTAAAATTCATTTTTACCACAATATCAGAGCAGTACAACAAATCCTTGTTGTGTTCACAACATTTCATTGATGACTTCTTTTCTAATCTCGGTGAGTACAAGACGGGATTTTCAAAGCGTTTGGCCATAAAAGAGGGTTCATTACCAACTTTATTTAGACCAACGGGCATCTCCGAATCACAACGCGAAGTATGATTATGAAGTTATGTGTTTGTTTTCTCCCGAGCGTCTCATCAGTATGTGTGCTTTCTGCAGCCTTTCTCTGCGCTGATCTTCATTTACAAACACGTCATTACTCCGTGAATACTCAACGAAGAGACATTTGAGAGATATCTATAGAAAGCTTGACATGTCTTCTTTAAAACTAAACAAGTGCTGCTAACAGATATTCTGTGATAAAGTAATCCATATGAAAAAACGCGATTCCCGTTTTTCAAGTCTCCCTTCATTATATCTAATGTGACCACGCCCCCGCGCTGAACGCGCTATTCAGATTCAAACTGAAGTGCGTGCGGCTTAAATACGCACACACAGAAAAAAAAGCAGCAAGACTGTTCACGTTTTTTATTTTACATTTACATTTAATCATTTAGCAGACGCTTTTATCCAAAGTGACTTACAAATGAGAACAATAGAAGCAGTCAGGTCAACAAGAGAACAACAACAGTATACAAGTGCCATGACAAGTCTCAGTTAGTCTAGTATAGAACACATAGCCAGGTATTTAAAATTTTTTTTTTTTTGAATAAGACAAGGAAAAGTACTGGTGTTAGTAGGTTAAAGGGGGGGTGAAATGCTCGTTTTCACTCAATATCCTGTTAATCTTGAGTACCTATAGAGTAGTACTGCATCCTTCATAACTCCAAAAAGTCTTTAGTTTTATTATATTCATAAGAGAAAGATAGTCTGTACCGATTTTTCCCGGAAAAACACGACTGACTGGAGGCGTGACGTATGGGCGGAGCTAAAGAATCACGAGCGCCAGTAAGCTTTTGCGTTGAGGGCGTTTGGAAGCTGTGACATTACCTTGAGGAAAAAAACCATCATCCAAAACAAACCATGCAGCAGCTGTCACGGTTTTACGCTGCCTGAAGGAATACGGAGTCGAGGATAAACGGAATAAGGCTTTTAATATATACAACACAGGGGATATCCAACATGGAGCACAGAGGTAGACACACGTAAGTAGCAAGTTAGTCACAAGTGAGTAGCAAGTGGTAATGAAGACCCGAACCAAACAGAACTGAAAGGACAAGGCTTAAGTACAAAGGATAATTGGGGAAACACAGGTGGATGGAATCATTAAATTGACAGGGACATGGAACACATGAGGAAGATAATAGACACACCTGGGAACTAATCAAACTAAACACGGAAGACAGAAACTGGGTAACGGGCAAAAACAAGCTAAATGAGTCCAGGTGTGTGACAGCAGCAATGACTCGCTCCGAGCGGGGCTCGAACCCGGATCTCCGATGGGAGGCGGACGCCCTAACAAGGAGGCAGAGATATTTTAAGCAGTTTAAGATGTTTAAGCATCCTTAAGAAATAAACGATACGCAAATCCGTCGTCAAACTGGGCCTTGTTTTGTTTGTAAAACTAAAAAAAATGCAGGGAACAAACAAAAACACTTGCACAACTCCGTTGATGCTCTGTGAAAATAAACTCCATCCACTGGTCCCTTAATGCTGTTTTTTCTTTGGTAATCTGTGCAGGGTTGTCTTGTCCTGGCAACCAAAAACACACTCCTTTTGTGACATTTCGCGACGCTCTCGCTCTGATCAGTGAATCGCTCTGATCAGTGTATGTCTGGTGTGCTCTCAGTGCTCTGCTATATGGGAGCGTGCGCTCTTCCGGCAGAAGTGCCTCAGGACCCATATAAGGAAATTCTGCTCCATCTAACGTCACACAGAGCCATACTCGAAAAAAACTTTCCGAAACTTGTGACAAACCGGAAGGGGTATTTTTGGAACAGAAATACTCCTTCAAACGTACAACTTAATTTTTGAAACTTTGTCCATGTTTAGCATGGGAATCCAACTCTTTAACAGTGTAAAAAACTCAGTATGCATGAAATAGCATTTCACCCCCCCTTTAAAGTGGAGCAAAGAGTGTCCGTAGCACTGTTCGTGGCCAGAGCTGAAAACTGAGAGAGTGATGGAAGAGAGGATGAAACCACAGCAGATAGGCGAGATGGAGAGAGTGAGCGTAGGTTCTGTCGAAAGGTGACCTGCGTTGGAGTGTGTGCCATTTCAGGAGTAAGTGCTAGGT
Source organism: Carassius auratus (assembly GCF_003368295.1). Taxonomy (NCBI): domain Eukaryota; kingdom Metazoa; phylum Chordata; class Actinopteri; order Cypriniformes; family Cyprinidae; genus Carassius; species Carassius auratus. The sequence goes on along the minus strand of NW_020523877.1, from coordinate 43,632 downwards.
TAGCAGTAATGAGGAAGTGATCAGAGGTGTGCAGTGGAGCAACTGAAGAGGTGTCCACAGAGCAACAGTGTGTGTAGATGATGTCCAGTTGGTTGCCCGATTTGTGAGTCGCTGTAGTGGACACTAGCTTGAGAGCAGCCTGGGGTTTATCTAGGTGGATGTTGAAGTCACCAAGCAGTACCAGAGGAGTACCATCTTCAGGAAAGTTTGATAGCAGCACATCCAACTCCTCCAAGAAGTTTCCCAATTGACCTGGGGGACGATAAATGACCACAAAGTGGATTTTAACAGGGTGGGTTACAGTAATGGCATGTGATTCAAAAGAACCAGTACCTGTAGGTGATGGCTGAAGATCAAATTTCCATTCTTTGGATATAAGGAGACCCGTACCTCCACCCCTCACAGTGGTACGAGGAGTGTGGGAACAAGTGAAATTAGGTTTGATCCAAGTCTCTGTCAGTGCCATGAGGTTGAGATGAATGAGTAGCAATAGAAGAAATGAAGTCTGCTTTGTTAACTGCAGACTGGCAGTTCCAGAGACCAACTGGAATAGAGAGCATAGTAGTAGAGGTCAGAGGGACATGGCGTAGGTTTGTCAGACAGGCCTTCCTGCGACGTACATAGCGTGCTCTCCGAGTGTTAGTAGTGATAGTAGAGATCTGAAAGCACATAGTGACTACAAGTGTAAGATATATATTTGAGAGGCTATACAAAAAGTAAAGAAAAGCAATAATCAAGTGCCCTGTCGGTGTCCTTGCTCGGTGGAGTCGCGCAGGTAGAGTCGATTGTCTTTACACTCGTTGGTCTTCACACGAGGAGGGTTCACACGAGGGTTGCCGCGACCGCTGCCACGGTGAAACCTAGTGCTTTGTATTAGCCTGATTACCTGTGATTGAAGTCAGCTGGACACGCCTCATGTCAGCTGGACACGCCTATTTAGCAGATCGAAACCAGGCAGTCCCGCGATAGGCAAACGCAAAACCAAGCGCCACTTTCAGCACGTATTAACCAGGGTAAGACACACACAATTTAAGCCAAAAACTTTCCTAGCAATGATGATCACACACTAGTCTGATGAGAAAACAAGACAAAACACTCACAAGCTTGCTCGACTGTTTCTTCTGACACGTGCTTTCCAAACAGCTAATTAAGTACTTTCACTGGCTTTTACGGTTTGCTTCACGATGAGAGGAATAAGACATAATTCACCCCAAAAAGATGCTAACGCATCGTGTACCATGAAGTTGTGTGCAGAACAACCAATCAAACCTGACTATGTTAGTTGACCAATCAGAACACAGCATGCTACCGAAAGGTGGGGTTTAAGGAAACTGAATCTTTTGAACAGCTTCACACGAACCGTTTGGGGATTTCTGAGAATTGAGGTAATTTTAAAATGATATTTTGACAAAATGACAAAGTTTTTTAACCTTGGATGGATTTAAACCTATTGTACAGGACTTATAAACAGTGATAGGAAGCTTAGAATTTTCATCTTACTGGCTCTTTAAAAATTAATAAATTGTAAAAAAAAATTGTTTTTTTTTTTAAATGTTACAATGTTATATCATAATGTTAATGTTGTTTTACTTCCTTCTTTTACCTCATTTTACAATTACATTCATTTCACAATCAGTCCCTTTGCGCCACCTGGCAGTAGTTTCACGAATGATTTTAACATGCGACTGAATTACAGTTACTGCCGCGGCACCGGCGGTAAGGCCCAGATAGGCTGGCCAGCTACTGTATAAAGTGAATTGATGCATATTTTAACCCTCTGGGTTAATGCGAATATGCATTTTGTGGCATCTTACATCATTAGAAGAATGGCATCTACGCTAATATTTGTCTGTTTCTCTCTTGTTCCGAGGTCACCGTGGCCACGAGATCCAGTCTGTGTCCAGATCAGAGGGTCACTGCAGTCACCCGGATCCAGTACGTATCCAGACCAGATGGTGGATCAGCACCTAGAAAGGACCTCCACATCCCTGAAAGACAGCGGAGACCAGGACAACTAGAGCCCCAGATACAGATCCCCTGTAAAGACCTTGTCTCAGAGGAGCACCAGGAAAAGACCACAGGAAACAGATGATTCTTCTGCTCAATCTGACTTTGCTGCAGCCTGGAATTGAACTACTGGTTTTCGTCTGGTCAGAGGAGAACTGACCCCCCAACTGAGCCTGGTTTCTCCCAAGGTTTTTTTCTCCATTCTGTCACCGATGGAGTTTTGGTTCCTTGCCGCTGTCGCCTCTGGCTTGCTTAGTTGGGGTCACTTCATCTACAGCGATATCATTGACTTACTTGATTGCAAATAAAAACAGACACTATTTCAACTGAACAGAGATGACATAACTGAATTCAATGATGAACTGCCTTTAACTATCATTTTGCATTATTGAGACACTGTTTTCCAAATGAATGTTGTTCAGTGCTTCGACGCAATGTATTTTGTTTAAAGCACTATATAAATAAATGTGATTGATTGATTGATCTTCTCCTGATAACACTGAAAATAACTTAAACTTTCAGTTTTTATTGTACAAATAAGAGCAATACGTCAATCAAATCTGTAAAGGGTCTACTTTTATTTGTATACACATAATAACAAAAATAAATTGTGCATTCACAAAAAGAAAACAAACAGGGTGCGCTGTCTGTCGCCTTGGTCTACAGTGATCTTCATTTAGAAATACATAATTAAAATGAACTGTAACTCATTAAATACTCAACAAAGAGACATGGGAGATGTTCCAATTCAAAACTTTGACATGTCTCCTTTTAAACTAAGCAAGTCTAACCAAAACAAATATTCTGTGATAATCCATATGAAAAGAATGCAATGTCCCATCTTTCACATCTCCCGCGCTTATATCTAATACGACCACGCCCACGTGCTGAGCGAGCTATTGATATTGCAATAGACAACTTGAAGCTTGCGACATGTAAATGCCAATACCACAGCAAACAAAGCAGTGAGACTGTTCTTCAATTTTTTTGTTTCATCCCAGGATGTTTTTTTTTTTATTTTTTTTTTTATGTTCTATAACATAGACAGCAATATGATATAAAAGTAATATGAGTTATAATGTTGCTAGCTTAATGTCAGTAAGAATGATTAGACAAAACTTTACTGTGATAGACTATTCTCTGTTCATGAATATAGCCATATATGTTTAAAACCATATATATTGTATAGGCTTACATACAAAGCATGATTGATAGTCTGAGATATCAATTGTATCAAGTAAGCTTTAAATATCACTGATAATAAATGTGCTATTTGGTAAAAGTGTGTTTTTTCCACCTATAAATTACTACTAGTACCAGTGACCATCACTGCAATGTTAACCCTCAAATGGTCCTCATTTCCTGTTTATTAATCTTGTCTTTGGGGTCAATATGATCCCAAAATTGAAAGCATAATTGGAGAAAATATATACATTTTCAATAATTCAAATAATATATCCTTTTATGTTTTGGTTTGCATAGTTTGTCAACTATGCATTAATGCTGTATTTTGGGAGATTTAAAGTACTTTTGTACACATTTACAACAAAAATCTGCAACTACAGATTTAGTTTGAATTAACTAAAGAATTAGCTTGCATGTGAAATATAATTTTTTTTTTAATGAAAAAAAATCACTTAAATTATTATCTAAATTTAATTTAAAATGTTTCTAAATATTGATCAAGGTGTTAGGTGTAGAATTCTGCCATCTGGAGATTAGTGAAAAAACGAAAAGCCATTAATTTTACTGGATGTTGCAACTGCTCATAAATTCACACCTAATGGACAAAACTCAGAGTAAGACTGTAGTTGCATATTATTGAACATATTTTAATGATTTAAATGTAAAATTTAAAAAATAATACTAATAACTTTAGAATCTAAACAAAATTTTAGTTTAAATAACCGACAGCAATATCCAGAAATAAACAGGAGTAAATGTATAGGCCTACAACAAATATTTTTTTTTTTACAATCACATTCTGAACACTGAATTAACAAACTAACAAAATATATGTGAAATACATGGTGCAAAAAACATAAAATAACCATTCCATCCATACACATTTTGCGAGTGGGTGTGAGTTAGAGAGGGAGAGAGAGAATGTGTGCGTTTGTCTCTGTGTGAGTGTCTCTGTGTAAGTGTGTCTTTGTGTGTCTTTGTGTGTGTGTGTGTGTGTGTGTGTGTGTGTGTATGTGAGAGAGAGAGAGAGTGAGTGTGAGTGAGAGAGGGCAAGAGAGAGCATGTGTGTGTGGGTCTCTGTGTGAGTGTAAGTGTCTTTGGGTGTGTGTGTGTGTAAGAGAGAGAGAGAGAGAGAGAGAGAGATATGGCGCGTTTCCACCGAAATTACACGGAAAATTTGTACCATGAACTATTTTTCCCAGGAAATTTTTCCCCCCAGACCTGTTGCTTTCTGTGTTTCCACCGCGGTTTAAAGTACCGGGAAGATTAGGCAAATAGACTGGTGACGTAGGTCTGCGCGCGTTTCTCAATACAAAGTACCGCTGATAAAAAAAAAAAAAAAAGTACGCTGATTTTGGACGTGCATCCTCGGTAGTTAGTTCTGACTTCCTGCATTCGTCTTGGGAGTGTGATGTCCGCGACGACACAAGTCCAGTAAATCTATAAACAGCAGCGTACTTGATAACTTCAGTCAGCTCGTCTTGGCTACTGCAATTTTCCTTACTGTATATTTACAATAAAACGAAATAGGATATCAAATACCACTGCCTCCTTTGGTTTTCATTTAAGCATAATAACAGCTGCAGAAATGTACTTAGTTCAGGGATATGTGTATATGCAGCCATTACAATGAAATGAAATGTTATATAAATTTGCCTTTTTTATTTTCATTTTAACATATAGTTAAATTGAATACAGACCAAAGATAACCTGTTAGATTTACCCCGCAGCTGAATTATATTTTATGTTTAACCACTAAAGACATATCAGAGCCAGCGGCATATATTAGAAGGTCTATCCAAGGTGTAGCTGCTCTCTGCGGATACATGAGGACTGAGCTCCCGCTAATCGTGTGGAGCTCACAGTCTACGAGATCAGCGAAACACATTTTTAAACAGGCGCTGTCTTTATAAATAAACCATATATTTGAGTTTTAAACTACATTCTCGCCTGAAATACTTTTAAAATTACATTTCATGACACAATAACAGTAATATTTGAAAATGATCCGAATAAATGGTGTTTGAACTCAACCAATGCTGCGTGAACTCAGATCGCTTTGGCTACTGCAATTTTCCCCTCAGTATATTTACAATAAAACGAAATAGGATATAAAATGCCACTGACTCCTTTCGTTTTCATTTAAACATAATAACACCTGCAGAAATGTACTTAGTTCAGGGATATGTGTAACATTATATACAGCCATTACAATGAAACAAAATATTATATAGACTTGCCTTTTTTATTTTCATTTAAACATAAAGATTAATTGAATACAGCCAGTCTCATACATTGAAAAAACACCAACTTGTTGACCGGCTACAGCTTCTGACGTCACTACTGGTGCGACAATAAACAGGCACCGGGAGAAAACGTCATACATTTTTTCGTCTGAAGCTGGCATCCAAAGCATGGCAGGGACCTAGAGGACGCAGCGTATACTTTCAAGGGAACTTCGAACTGGGTCCTCTAGGGGCCGCTATGGGGAACAGTATACCCATGCCGCCACGCTTAGGGGAGTGCAGGCCAGAATAATGGGCGAGCACTAAGTACCAACTCTACCATGTGATGTTTAGATGGCTGTCTGTGACAGTACCCTTTACGGCCTAAGGCCTAAGCAACATACCCAACTTAATTATTAGGGCCTTGGCCCAGGGTAGAACTGAAGGCTTGGAATCAGGAAAGATTTCTTTAAAGGGATACGGCTAAGAACCTAGCAGTTTCTACCAAGTCTTGCCTGTCACACAGGGGCTACCGCTAGCTTACGCATAAGCTTGCTGAAAGAGCTGTCTCAACAATTCTCTAGTAGCAACACCCTGTTTAGATAGGTATCCGAAGATACATAGGTGGAGTGTGCCCAAGATGAACGGGGCTTTTACCAACTCAAGAAAGGGCAAGAAGCAAACGCGCGAAGCCCTCACCATATAGGATTTTAGAAAGAACGCACAGTACTAGCGTGCAAACTTACCACATTATGTGGATTTCAGAAAGTGTGCAAAGACTTCACATGCACACTTACCATAGCATGAATTTTCAATTACTGTTCTAAGGAGAGACTCTTGTGGCACTCTAATAGAGCAGCTCATAGATGGAATGTTGCATCTCAAAACATTATGATTGAGAGTCATCAACTCGATGAATGGAAACATTACTGGAGCGCTCTGGGGAAAAAACAGAGAACCCAGTCTCATATGAGAGGAGAACTCCGCGCACAGAGTAGCGCGCTCATATTTTGGAAAAAGGGGAGCGCTGCTGAACTACCATGAGAATCGCTCAAATAGCCCCTCATGTTGAAGGAAGCGATGCTTAAAGTGTATAAATAAATACACATTGGCTGAATGAAGCCCAAGGAACCAAGGTCTAATCATCTCAAGAAAGGGAACGAGGCGGAGCGTGTAACTCTTACCATACAGGATTTCAGAAAGTGTGCAGAGTCTTGCGTGCACACTTACCATTTACGTGGATTTTAGAAATTGTGCAAAGTGTTCACAGGCACAGTGACCACCATGTGGTTTTGAGAAAGTACACAAAGCTTAGCGTGTGTACCTAAAGGTTCCTAAGTATCGCAGAGGCGCTCAATCGCACAGGAGAGGCAAACTTAATTTTACAAGATTCCTCTGACCCCTGCCCGCAGGTGGGGGAAGAGCAGGAGTTGCCTTCTGTACCCATCATTGATCCTCAGATCAAGACAGGCCAGGACCCCTATGTTGTTCGGGCTCAGACCTGGACCTTCATGGAACGAAAGATCTAAAAGCAGCAGAGTGTGCCTTCGTATCCCTAGACTTCTCAATCACTGTCTCAATGGAAATACCGATAAGTTTTTATTTCTTCCCGATGTCTGCCAGGTTCATCCACAGATGTCTCTCCACTGCCACCATGGCCGCCCTTTTCCCACCCATGGTGGAGGCGCCCTACTTGGTAGAATGGAGAGAGATCCGTGGTGCGGCGCGGCTACCTGAACAGGAGAAAGGCCCTTGCCTCTATCCAGGTCTCTTAGCAGATCAGCCTGATATGCTTGAAGCACCACCATCGTGTGTAACAAAGCCACAGCCTGACCTGCTGCTGCGTATGCCTTGCCATCTAAGCCAAATAAATTTCTGAAGGGGCTTAGATGGCAAGGAGGGAGCTTAACCCTATGGAGTCGATTAACGGGTATACGCGTTATGAGTCATTTTCTCCTGATAACCCCGAAAAGACCTTAAATTTCACTTTCAGTTTTGATCGTACAAATAAGAGCAATACATCAATCGAATCTGTAAAGTTTATTTTTTGTATAAAGACATAATAACAACAGAACGTTGTGCACTTATAAAATAAAGATAACAAACAAGGTGTGCTGTCTGCATCCTTTGTCTGCGCTGATCTTCATTTACACACACGTCATTAAAATGAACTGTTACTCCGTGAATAGTCAATGAAGAGGCATGAGAGATAGATCCATGAGATCTATAGAAAGCCTGACATGTCTACTTTTAAACTAAACAAGTGCTGCCGAAAACAGATATTCTGTGATAAAGTAATCCATATGAAACAATGTGATGTGCGTTTTTCATGTCTCCCTTCATTATCTTCTAATGTGACCACGCCCCGCGCTGAACACGCTATTCAGATTCTAATGTTTCACTGAAGCGCGCGGCTTGAATACGCCCACACAACAGAAGACAACGCAGCTAGACTGTTCTTCAAGTTTTTTTATTTTACTGTTTGCATTGCAATGAGAGGAATAAGACATAATTCACCCCAAAAAGATGTGATGTGGTTGAGGATTTGAGATTTGGATTTCCTCAGAAAAAAGAATGAAGCACTTTATTCAGCAGAGATCATAAACATGGGTTAGTCTCTTTTTATGTATTTATATAATTGTACTAGTTTTCACATAACGTGTAAAGATTTTAATAGTTAGACTTTTTCCAAAGACTTTTTTCAAACTATAATTCCTGACTAAATGTTTAATCAAGTGAAATATTATGAAGATCAATTACAATATACAATACTATAAAATTCCAAATCTTGATGTTAATAATATAAATGTAACAAATAAATGTAACTGTAACAACTGTAACAAACTGCTGTACTTTAAATTAATCCCCCCTAAAAAAATGGAAAAAGTATTCTCAGCTCTTTTCAACATTAATAATAATAATAATAATAATAATAATAAATGTTTTTTTTGTAGAACATAAGATTGTTAAAAGGATTTCTGAAGGATTGTGTGACTGGAGTAATGATGCAAAAAATTCAGTTTGAAAGTCCGCTTCGATTGTTTCTAATAAACTGTTTAACTGCTCCCCCAAGTGGATATTAAATTATATTGTGGGATAATTAAATATATTCTAAATAAACTACAAACATAAAATTATATACATTTATTTTGTCCTCACATTCTTTCTTTTAACTCTTCCCATCTCAGTGGCACAGATGACTTGAAAGGCTCATTATGCAGCTCATTATGCAGGCCTTTGTCTTCTCAGGTGTAAATCACAATGATATTCATGATAGTTGACTCCTACTTGCATATGACTTTAACCAACAAAAATCCCAGATAGCATACATATCCGGGCCTCATCTGGGCCAACTATGGCACATCTGGCTCAGTTCTGGCAGCGGCAGAGGTTATATGGGCCATCTCTGGCCCACACACATCAAGCCGGTTTTAGTTTGAGTTGTGGCATTCTGTTTATGGGCCAGATCTGGCCCGTGTGCAACAAACCGGCTTTAATTTGAGTCGTGGCTTGCTGTGTGTGGGCCAGATCTGGCCCGTGTGCGACAAACCGGCTTTAATTTGAGTCGTGGCTTGCTGTGTGTGGGCCAGATCTGGCCTGTGTGTGACAAACCGGCTTTAGTTTGAGTCGTGGCTTGCTGTGTGTGGGCCAGATCTGGCCCGTGTGTGACAAACCGGCTTTAGTTTGAGTCGTGGCTTGCTGTGTGTGGGCCAGATCTGGCCCGTGTGTGACAAACCGGCTTTAGTTTGAGTCGTGGCTTGCTGTGTGTGGGCCAGATCTGGCCCGTGTGTGACAAACCGGTTTTAGGTTGAGTTCTGGCTTGTTGTATGTGGGCCAGATATGGCCTATACCAGGTGACCAGATGTGCCATTTTCTGAAGACACGTCCTGGCAGATCACCTTACTTTACCAGTCAGTAGTTCTACAACTATTTTTAGTACTGGACGCCCATAATATTTCAGGACACGTAATATAAATACATACACACATTTATTTGACCTACACGGACCTGTTATGAAGTTGCAATGTTATTCGATTTTTTTACATTTTTGTACCATGTCCTCTGGTGTGACACCATGTCCTTTGAACTTTTTCGGAACCACTACAAATTTTTTATGCTTTCTTGTGCATTAATATGACACCCATAAATTATATATATTTTTTATTCAAAAGTGCATGTTAAGCTACATAATCCTAGAAAATTTTACAAATGTGTCTTGCTTGCCACTAATGACAGGTTAGCTTGGATTAGCAAGGTCATTAATTGACAGAAAAGGCTGAAACGTCCTTTGGTGTGATAAAAACAAAAAAACAAAAAAAAGTCCTCCATTGTGACATCTGTACTGTCACACCACAGGACAAAGTTTCTTTAAAAATAATTTTAAATAATTAAATAATATTTGTTTAACTCCTTTTTTATACTTTTAAATGCAATAATTACATTCATTAAATTAAGCTCTAATCATCAAAAAAAAAAATTATGAATCTTTAGAATATATGACAATTTCACTTTTTTAATAAAAAAAGTAACAAAAAATGAACTTTTTTCATGATATTCACATTTCTTCAAGATGCACCTTATACACACACACACACATATATATATATACACACGCATACATACATATATGAGTGTTCGTAAAATCAACAATACAAAATCTTAAACTATAAAAGTGCCACTTTGTCCCACTATTATGTGCAGGCCTGGCATTTTGCACTGGGCTATAGAACTACAAAATGAATTTTTAATTACCAATATCATGATTGAATGACATTTTGAATTATGTAGTGATCTAATTCTATCCACCAAGAAATTGTATGTGAATGTGTGAGACTTATGGTCATGGTTATAGGGAAATATCAAGAAGAACAAAGTGCAGTAAACGGTAAAACTGTTTGCACTACAAACCAGTACGTTCATAATTAAGACAATACATTAAAAATAACATGGTAAGATACAGCAGTTTGCAACAGTAAACAGCAAAACGAGCTGTTTGTACAGCTAATATAGCTGGAATGACACCGAAAGCCAGACACATTAAATTTACAAATGGCCGCGCCCCCTCTTACAGAAAAAAAGTATAAAGGGCATATGTTTATTCATATTTTTATTTATGTAACGTAAGCGTGTGACTTTTAATTCGTGACGTGCTTTCATGGGCGTGCGCGCGGACCGGATGGAGTTGCCATGGAAACGGAGCGCAACACTGCAAATGTCACGAGGAAACACCCCGTTACTCGCTGATTTCACTGTTTTCAGGTGAGTTAAGTCCATAAAGTCACACAAATACTACTTATAACTGTTTTTGACACTTATCTTACTTGTATTTGACTCGCTTCTGTTGTTTATTTAGTTTATAGGAATGGTTTAATGTCTTCGAAAAAGTCCGTTAGCATTTCTACCATTTTCAGACGACGTATCGTCAGGTATGATAACTCTTTTGTGCATTTATTTATGAAAGTTTGGACTTTTAATCAAATCTTCATCTGTAGATGTTGGTAATCTTTCAATGGATGATTGGAAATTGTTTAATTTATTTAACCTTAACATTTACACTTTACTGTTTATCGATGACGTCACGTTATCAAGGAGCGCGAAAATTGGCAGAAAACTAAAGTTGTTTTGATCTTTTATGGTAAACATAAAATTGTTCTGCGATTTAAAGAGTGACAAAATAATCCTTCTACAACAGAAAGGAGTTTTCAAGATTTCAATATTTCTGAAGGGAGCTGCTGACAGAGATTTTTTTGCATCTTACCTGCTCTAGCTTGTTTCCATCTAATAAACCTGGAACTGCAGACTAAATATTGTTGGCTCTGTGTCAAATTGCTTGTTTTGTTCCTAGATTCTTCAGTGCTGATGGCCTGCTGCATCCAGCAGAGTCGGAGTGAACCTACTGTAAGACAACATCTCCAAGATGCTATTGACCACAAGACTAGTACAGTAAGTCAAACCTCAAATATACAGTACACTAGTGTTCAAAAGCTTGAAGTTGATACTATTTGTAATAATTATCTTCTGCTCACCTCTATAGTAATTATTTTATTAAAATATGTAAAAAGAGTAATATTGTGAAATATTATTACAATTTAAAATAGCTGTTTTCTATGTGAATACATTATAAACTAATTTATTCCTGTGATGTGCAGCTGTATTTTCAGCATCATTCCTCCAGTCTTCAGTGTCACATGGATCCCTCAGAAATGCTGATTTGCTGCTCAAGAAACTTATTATCAGCGTTGAAACAGTTGTGCTGCTTCATTTTTTTTGTGGAAACTGTGATGCATTTTATTTTTCAGGATTCACAGATGAATACAAAGTTCAAAAGACCTGCATTTATGCATTTAGCAGACGCTTTTATCCAAAGCGACTTACAGTGCATTCAGGCTATCAATTTTTACATATCATGTGTTCCCAGGGAATCGAACCCCCAACCTTGCGCTTGTTGCTTGCTAGCGCAGTGCTCTACAAGTTGAGCTACAGGAACACTATTTGAAACAGATGATTTTGAACAATTTGATGCATGTAACACTAACATTCAAATGTTTGGAGTCTATGTAACAACGAATCCAACAAAAAAAAAAATTCAGCACGTCTGTATTTTAACATTGATCATAATCAGAAATGTTTCTTGAGCAGTAAATCATCATATAAGAATGATTTCTGAAGATGTGTCACTGAAGACTGGAGTAATGATGCTGAAAATACAGCTTTGATCAAAGGAATAAATTACATTTTAACATAATATTCACATAGAAAATAGTTGTTTTGAATTGTAATAGTCACAGTGTTACTATTTTACTGTAATTTGATTCAATAAATGGAGCCGTGGTGAGCATAAGAGATTTTTTTATAAAGGCATAAAATATCTTACAGACCCCAAACTCTTGAATGGTTGTGTAAATTACAGTTATGATGTTCCTCCCAGTTAAATTTTATTAAAATGTATTAAATGTTACTCTGGCATATGCAGTCCATTCTATAGAGACTGTGGCTGTTCCCCAAAAACAGACAACAAATAATATGTTTATTAAGGGATCTAGAAAAATTATTTCAGTTTAAACCTACTAGATTAAAAATAGTACTCAATGTACTCCATTGATGAAATAGTAAAAAGTGCACATTGCCTGAAATTATATGAACAGCAGCTATGCTAATCTTTCTCCCTTTGCCTTCCTGTTTCTGCAAATGTCCATCCCAGGGTTATTAGAAACTGCACAGCACAGGACTTGCAGGACTTTTGAGGACTTCAGATGATACCAGTACTCAAAAGACCTTAGATGATGGCAACTATAGATGGACATACAAACTACCGCCACTGCAAAAAAGGTAATGTTAATTTGAAAGAGCTGTGTCACAGTATCAAGGGATCCCTTATCAGTTCTGTTTTCAGTACTGGAGAGTAAAAGATAAATTTTTTTGGTTGATGTTTTTATTAGTACATATACGTTATCTTGCACATTTTATCTCCCCAACAGATTATAATTTGAAAGAAGTTTATAATGCATGTTCGCTACTCCCAATTCAGAAGACTGAATCAGGCTGTGTATCTGAATGTTTCTCATACTCACTCCTCTCTGCCGCGTCTGAATTTGGGATTTTCCTTAGCTGTCAGTTATAAACGTCAAAATTAAAAGAAATAAACGTTTGAAATATATCAGTCTGTGTGTAATGAATAAATATAATATACAAGTTTCACTTTTTGAATAGAATTAGTTAAATAAATCAACTTTTTGATGATATTCTAATTATATGACCAGCACCTGTATATCATTGCTCTTTTGTTGATTTTGATTGCTTCCATTGTCCTCATTTGTAAGTTGCTTTGGATAAAAGTGTCTGCTAAATGTAAATGTAATGTTAATGTGTATTTAACTATATTTATAAATATTTATCTGTATTTTTTATTTTGTAATAATGTAAATGTATTTGTTTTATATCTATACATGCAGTTGTATTCATGTATGTATATTTATTTGTCACATTTTTATATTTTAATAAAGCAGTTTAGACTACATGAGTGTTTTCTTTATTCTGGATGAATTACATATTCTTTTGTGTCTAGAAAGGGTACATATGGGCCATATCTAACCCAGAAGTCAGCCACAACTGGGACGGATCTGGGCCACATCTCAGAAATGGCGTGGTTGACATCTTGGCCAGGTGTCGCTCATGCCATTTGTGAGATGCGGCATGGATCTGGTACAGTTGTGGCTGACTTCTCTCAGACAAAACTGGGCCAGATCTGGCCCAGATGTCACCCACACCATTTCTGAGATGTGGCCCAGATCTGGTTCAGTTGTGGCTGACATATGTCAGCCAGACTCAGGTTGAGTCATCGCCGTCATTCCGCGCGGTATGTGGGCCAGAAGAATATGGGAGATGTGGGCCAGAACTGGGCCACATGTCATTTGCTATCTGGGAAGTGTCTTAGAAAATTTAAATCAATATATTGTTTTCTGTGATTGAGTAAACAAGATGATTTTCTCAGAAATGGAAGGCTCATCTGAGCTGGAAGGCTATGGTCAGAAAGAAAACACTTTTATTATTATTATTATTTTTAATGGCCTTACATCGTCATCTTGTTAGCCCATTTTCATGGCAAGTCCAACTTTGCCGTGGCACGATCCATAACCTCTAACAGCTCTACATACGCAGGGCAGGAGAATTGAGAAGGCTCAGCCTCAGCTTCTTCACCATCCTCAAATATCCCCTGCTTTCCCTGGGTAAAATCCCTGCAGAGCAATAATCTCAGTATCAGATATTGTTAAAGATCACCCTCCTGAGGCTCTCTCTCGTCCGCCACCATTACAAGCACGAAAGGGAAAAACCCTCTTTAAAACATTCAAACAGATCCACCTGTATTCTCAGAAGCTCATTCTCCTCCGTGCCTCAACAGTGGCAGGTCCTGAACCGCGGGAAGCAGATGACTGCCTTTTTTTTGCCTCCTCAAAGACATTGCGTGCATACTCTTCACCCAAACAAATGATGCAAAGATTGCGTGTGTAATCGGGTGTCAAATAACTCCAACACGGATGCACACATTGTCTAAACGCTTGCTAGTAGTTATCATGATATACATAGAAAGATTGCTCTTACCAGTTCTTTCAGATGCACGTTTCAAACAGAACAGTCAGTGAAAACGAAGAAGAGAATGACGTGTTCTCCCGGTGCCTGTTTATAGTCGCGCTGGTAGTGACGTCAGAGGCTGTAGCCAACCAACAAGTTGGTGTTTTTTCAATGTATGCTGCAGACACGGGTCACAACAAGGTGTTCCCCATAGCGGCCCCTAGAGGACATAGTTTGAAGTTCCCTTGAAAGGGAACCTTTTTTTCAACTAATGAAAAGTCGATTGGGGTCAGTTTGAGGGTTAATAATGTAGCTTATTTGAGAGCACATAAACAACATACACATTGGAAATGCTAGGTATGTGGTCTTAATTTATATATTTTAACATGATATTTCAACAACATGGTATTCTACCAGTCAATGACAATTTGCTAAAGCAGTAATATTGTTAAATATTTTTACTATTTTAACATAATTGCTTTCTATTTAAATTTATTTTAAAATTTAATTAACTCCTATGATCAAAGCTAAATTTTTAGCATCATTACTCCAGTCTTACTCTAAGTGTAACAATATACATTATACCATTCAAAAGCTTGGAGTCAGTATATATATATATATATATATATATATATATATGTATATATATACATATATATATATATATATATATATGTTCTGTTCTAGTAGTAGTAATTCACCTGTCAGTCAATGCAGTCTTGAGCCGGAAAGAGAATTGATTAGTTCATAGTTCGGGTCTATCGGGTTTTTGACTCGTTCCTTAATCACATGACAGCCCAATACGCTAAACCCAATGCAGTATGAGCCTGAAAGAGAATTGATTAGTTCATCTCATGAGTCTTCGGGTCGAGTCATTCCTTAATCACGTGACAGCCCCATACGCTAAAACCATAGACAGTAAAATAGTGCAGTATTGAGCCGGAAAGAGAATTGAATAGTTCATCTTTCGGTTCTTCGGTTTTTCGTTTTTTTGTCCCATGATGTGACAACATTGAGTAATTAGTTAACTTACAACTTTCCTTACAAATGGGTGCGAACTACTTATTTATATGAACTAATCAATTCTCTTTCTGGCTCAAGACTGCGTTAGTTTTGCGTATGGGACTGTCACGTGATTAAGGAACGAGTAAAACTCGACCCGAAAGACTCATGAGATGAACTAATCAATTCTCTTTCCGGCTCAAGACTGCATTGGTTTTGCGTATGGGTCTGTCACGTGATTAAGGAATGACTTAAACCCGAAGACTTCTTGTCAGATAAAAGGTGAGATGAGCTAATCACAGACTGAAGAACCAGGTAAAGAATGAATATTTTTTTCTGTATCTTATAGCATTTTAGTTTTGTATTGTTTGTAGTGTGATCAACGTTTGCGTAAGTACTAGATGTGTTGGGGAGGTAGCACTTAATATTTTAATTAAGTTTTGCTAAAATGAACGAAATGACTCGAAATGACTCGAAAAAAGATTTGTTCATTTTGCTGAACGAGACTCAAAAGTCTGAGTCGGTAAAATGATCCGAAATTCCCATCACTAGTATATATATATATATATATATATATATATATATATATATATATATATATATATATATATATAGAGAGAGAGAGAGAGAGAGAGAGAGAGAAATTAAAACTTTTATATAGCACACACGTGATGATAAATACAATAATCATGTTACAAATTATGCTGTTCTTTCAATTTATCAAAACAATATTCTCAGCTCTTTTCAACATTAATAATAATAATATTAATAATAATAACATATGTTTTTTTCAGTAGCAAATCAGAATATTGAAGGATCATGTGAATGGCACAATGATGCTAAAAATAAAACTTTGAAAGTCAGCTTTGTTCCTAATAAACTGACTTTATTTTGGTTATTGATGTTTGTCTGCCATTCTCACTCGCTGATGAAGTATCCTATCTGCGCGACAGGGTGCACAACAGTGTGAAAACATATTTTGACAGGCAGGTAGGAAAGTCTCAGACTGAACATTTTGATTGGATGAAGATTTCTTGGTCCTACACTTTCCACAGAATATATAAATACATATAAATTAGGGGTGTAACAGGTGCACATATTTGTACTGAAACATTTCAGTATGGGTCTTTTGGTTCAGTACGCATTTTTATAAAAATAAATACAATTCTGTTTTGATTTTTATCAGGAAATTCAAATAATAAATGGCATTTTGACAGTCTTTGATGTGGCATTAGAGATTTTATTTATAAATTCCTTGAAGCTGATTCTATGACGATTCAGAAACATAATGGTATAATCCCAACAAAAGCACTGACTAGAGCGGCTGCTCAGATCAGTTGAGGTTCCTGTGTATGAGCCGTGAAGACCTGCAGATTTGTGCAGAGCGGCGTGCAAGTGAACATGATCATTTCTTCCACTGTACTACTATAGTTGCCGCACATTCAAATATGATTTTCAAGAAAATAAACTAAAACCTGGGGAAAATAAATCCAGAACATGTTCACGTAGGACACTATTAACCTGAATATACAGTAGGTTGACAGCCTATTTGGGCACTAATGCCGCACGTTAACTGAACACCGTTAACGGTGCCGCGGCATTAACTGAATTAAGTTGCGTGTTAAAATAATTCGCTTAACTACCGACAGGTGGCACAAAGGGACGAATTTTGAACTGATTGTAATAATAAAATGACGGTTTGTAAACTAAGATGAAAGGACATGTAAAACATCAATAGCATTATATTATAACATTTTAACATCCTTAAAAACCATTATAAAATTTAAAGTAAGAGTTAATTTAAAAAAGTGGGATAGTCTTAGGCTACAGTAAAAATGTAAAAGAAAGTCTTACTGCATGCTATTGTCATTAAACAGTCATCACTAGGTGTGTGTGTGCGTGTATATATATATATATATAAATAAGTGAAGTGAAGTGACATTCAGCCAAGTATGGTGACCCATACTCAGAATTTGTGCTCTGCATTTAACCCATCCAAAATGCACACACACAGAGCAGTGAACACACACACACACACACTGTGAACACACACCCGGAGCAGTGGGCAGCCATTTATGCTGCGGCGCCCGGGGAGCAGTTGGGGGTTCGATGCCTTGCTCAAGGGCACCTAAGTCATGGTATTGAAGGTGGAGAGAGAACTGTACATGCACTCCCCCCACCCACAATTCCTGCCGGCCGGGGACTCAAACTCACAACCCTTCGATTGGGAGTCCAACCCTCTAACCATTAGGCCACGACTTCCCGATATATATATATATATATATATATATATATATATATATATATATATATATATATATATATAAAACACAAACCAGAATAAAAATATAAAATGTCCTAATCCGTGTGTGTGTTCCTATATATATATCTTAGCTAAAAAAAATAAATAAAATCCTTCAAGTTCCATATGAGGAACGAAATGAAAACGGTCCAGCGTTAAGACCGCACTAACAGCAATAATTCTTATTAACTGCTATTGTTCTTGATTTTTCAAACTGTCTCCAATTATGCCTTAACTGTGTGAGCAAAAATTGAGTATGGAATATTTTAGCTGTTTTATGCGCTGGTGCCTCACGCGCACATATTCATTGTAAACAGCGCAGTTCAGCATGAGCAGCGGTCTACTGTGGCATATTTTTGCTCTTTATTATATTTTTCTGTTGATACTGAAAAACACGTGAACCACAAAGCCTATTTTACCTAATAAATAATAGTTTAGCTGCAAATAGCAACATCACGAATATAGAAACATTTGGATGTGTCAACAATGAGAGAGGTAAACCCAACAGGTAAGCTAAGTGGATATACTGTATATCAATTTATTTTATTTACTTATTTATTTCGTGTTTATCCCATTTTTTTCATTGCATATGAAAATTTAAAGAAATCCTCCTACCCCCTAAAAATTATCTTCACATTCACTTGTGCACTCTTGCAATACCTTCCTCTCGTGTTGCTCAATTGTGGACAACTTAAAAGTGTTTGATATAAAGGTTGCTGTCCCATTTTGTACATTAATTGTTAATTTAAAAATAAAAAAAATCTAATTATTTTGTTAGTTTCATGGTAACATGCAATCAAGGTCTTCTGTTATATAGGCTATATTTAATATTCACTGTGGCATTTTCACCCGTTTAAACGTAAAAATCCATTAAATTTTTAAATCAGTTTAATAGTATTAAAAATTCAGATTTAAACTAGTATAAAAATGCATTAAATTGCTTAAATTATTCCTATAAGTTAAAGTAGCCAACCTTAAAAATGTGTTGTCAGGACTTTTTCATCGTATTTTTTTTACAGTCTGATAACGAGCTGTATTCGTTTTCCTTTTTTTTATTATTCTTTTGGTTTTAGTTTATTGAAAACAAATTGGCTAAAATAGAAGCAGACACGTTTAAATTAAAACAACCACAAAAACATGACTAGTCTTGAGGGAAATATAGGTCTTATTAATTTTTATAAATCCTATATCTCACAGACGAACGTCTTAATATGATCGCACATTAGAAATGTTTGGTGAGATAAAATGTGCACGATAACATTAAGCAAATCTCTTCGCCATCGTCACTCTTTATTATTAAGCAGGAGTTTACATTAATGCTTGTGCGTGCGCCGGGCTCGTTGTGGTGTGTGTGGTGTGTTAGTGTGTGACTGACAGACAGCCTCCGCGGCGCGCATGAGAAATCTCGCAGATCTCACAGACAAATGTTTTAATATAATCGCACATTAGAAATGTTTGGTGAGATAAGATGTGCACGATAACATTATTAAGCAAAAATACATAGTACATTATTTTTTCCCCTTGTTCCAGTACCGAAAGCAGAACCGATAGCGTCAGATCTAACTGATTCGGTCTTTCATAATTTAGCCCCGGGGCCAGTTTAATACCGGGTTTCGGTACACATCCCTACTTATACCTGATTTTTTTTCTCTCACAAACTCTGATTTATTTTTTTGCGTGTTTAAAAAAAAAAAAAAAAAAAAAAAAACATGCAGCAAAATGCAACTATAGACGACTTATATATTTTTTTCTCTGACAAATTTAATTTATTTTTTAGCTTGTTTAAAAAATAAAAAATAAAGAAGACATCCAGCAAATGAAAATAGGCGATTAATCCGTTGAAACTCTATATTTCAGAGCAGAGTCTGGGCCTAATATAGGCTATCCAGGTTTTTTTTTTTTTTTTCATTGCATCTGAAAATGACTTGATCAGCCTCCCACGATGCTCACCTGTGGACGATTTAAAAATGTTTGATATAAAGGTTGCTTCTAATTATATTATTAACACAAGTTCATTTAGACTATTTAACATGCCCTGTGATATTTTATCCTTTTTTACTTATAAACTCTTTTAGAATTTAAAGTTAGATTAATAGTATTTAAATTCAAGTTTAAAAATAGGTTTAACTGCTAAATACCAACAACCATACTGCATGTGAATAAATAAAATGCATACTTTTCATAACATTTCATTATTCATAAAGTGTTTCTGGTGTTTGGATTTGTACTTCAATATAATGAGCGTGTTTTGTTCTTATATATTTGTTAAATTTAAAGGATTTGTTGTAAAGTGAAGGGAATTAAATATATCCTGTTTGTACATGATAACATTATTAGGCCAGCCGTTATTATTTCTATATGTAATAAAATGCAATCTATACATGAATTATATAATATCAAAAAAAAAGAAGAAAAAAACATGCAGCAAACGAAAATAGGTGATTAATGCATTAAAATTAAACCTATACACGATTAATGTATTTTTTTTCTCTCACGAACGTAATTAATTTTTTAGCGTGTTTAAAAATAAATAAATAAATAAAGGAAACATGCAGCAAATGCAAAAAGGATTAATCTGTTAAAATGTGTTACTCTGAGTTAACAGTAATTATAAGTATTATTTCAGAACAGAGCCTGCATGGGCCTAATCTATAGACCCTTTTACAGTTGGTAAACAAGGTGACGTATTTGTGTGGGCGGGGCTTAGCTGGAGGCAGAAAAATTCCCCTCAACACTTGAACAAACGGTAGCTAGCGAGTTTTCTTAGCTTGTTTTTTTAACAATGGCTTGAGAAAATCTGAATATATCTGCTTTATCTGAATATTTAAGGTCACTCACTGTCCAGGACCGCGATAATTATTTTAAATAGTTAACTTTAACGGACGGAACCAGATTGGTCGACCCGTACACAATCACTCATTGGATGGACGATCTGACAGGATTAAGTTAACGTTACCTCCGATTGAGTGGCCTGACATCTACACTTACCTGATAGAGAAACAGAGCTTGTATAGTAAAGAGAAACAGGGCGTATAAATCCTTAGATTAAAGAGTGACATTACAGTAAAATTATTATTAAGATGTAAATAGTTTCTAGAAATAAAAATTCTGAAGACTGCAAATTAATTATAAACTTTCTGTATTTATTCTTTCTTACCATGTTCTTAAATTCCGGTCACAATTAATCACAACAATGTATATAAAATGTTCTCCGTTGATTCTGGCAACCAACAACACAACAAGATGACATTTTAAGTTCCTTGAGTAGCCGACCCTATGTTGGTTTGTATTAGCCGCCTCCAGTTTTCTGTTTGTTTTGCCTCCAGCTAGCGCCGTGACGTACCTGTGACGTCCGCGCAAAAGGGGTCTATAGGCTATTTATTTTTATTTTTTTTCATTCCATCTGAAAATGACTTCAAGATTCAAGATTCAAGAACTTTATTTGCCATTTGTGCTTGCACACAAAGGAACTCTTGTGCGGTTGTTGCTCAGAGAGTCAAGTCAAGTTTAAAAAGACACACAAGGAAAACATAAATCTACAGTATCTATAACACATATACATTGTAAATTGCACTAAACCCATAAAATGTAGATTTTTCATTCTGAATTGCACTAGTATATTGCATCTTGCACAGGCCCCAGAGATAACAATAATAAGTTACATTATAAATAACTAAATAAAAATACACCGGTATATTACACAGGCCCCAGAAATAACAATAATATTATAATGCAAAAGTTACGTTATAAATAAATAAATCAAATACACAGGCATATTACACAGACCCTATAGACAGTAGTTCATTTTGTTTTGGCCAAGAGTCTCACTGTGGCTGGGAAAAAGCTCTTATAAAAACGTGATCTGTTTGTGATAATGCTGTCCGCTCGTCTGTGCCTGAGATTGTATGTACAGTTTTTGTGAATGAGCAGGGAGTGAGCTGGATGTAGTGTGTCTCTGATAATTCTCTCTGCTCTTTTCTGACAACGCTGTGTGTAAATTGTGTCCATGGAGGGGAGTTCTGTTCTGATAATCCTCTCTGCAGTCTTTATGACTCTTTGCAGAGCCTTCCTCTCTGTCTGTGTGGTGTTTCCATACCATACAGTGATGCCTGTGGTGAGGATGCTCTCTATCAGTCCTTTGTAGACCTGGGTGAGAGGATGACAGTGCAGACCAGCTTTTCTAAGCAGCCTGATGAAATACAGTCTCTGCTGAGCTTTTTTCACTGTGGCAGCAGTGTTCAAAGTCCAGTTCAGATCTGATGTTACTTGCAGTCCCAGGAATCTGTAACTGTCGGCCCTCTCCACCTCAGTCCCCTTGATGATGAGGGGCTGCAGGGGGGGTGGGTTTTTCCTGAAATCCATGATTACTTCTCTTGTCTTGTCTGTGTTAAGGCACAGATCGTTCACCTCACCATATGTGAGAATGTCGTTCACCAAACTCCTGTAGCCCGACTCGTCCCCCCCCTTGATGAGGCCCAAAATGGTGGTATCATCCGCATACTTAATGATGATGGTATTGTCCTGGGTGGAGATACAGTCGTGTGTATACAGGGTGAATAGTTTAGGACTGAGACAGCAGCCTTGTGGTGATCCTGTGCTGATGATGAGCTCTGCAGACACCTTCCTTCCCATCCTCACCACCTGTGGTCTTTCAGTCAGGAAATCCAGGATCCAATTACAGGTGGGAGTCGGGACGCCGAGGTCTGTCAGCTTCTCAGTCAGCCTGCCCGGGCGGATGGTGTTAAAAGCCGAACTGTAATCCAGGAACAACGTTCTGACATATGTTCCTCTGTTGTCCAGGTGTTGCAGGATATGGTGTAGAGCAAAGGCCACTGCGTCGTCCACTGAACGGTTGGGACGGTAGGCGAACTGGAGGGGGTCGATCGTGTCCGGGACCATGTGATTAATATGTGTGAGAACCAGTTTTTCCAAACACTTCATGGCGACTGGCGTGAGTGCCACTGGCCTGAAGTCGTTCAGGGTGGCTGGATTTAGCTTTTTTGGAACTGGTACAATGGTGGAGGATTTTAAAATACGGGGGACTACTGCTTGGTTTAGAGACAAGTTAAAAATGTCTACATACATGTCACAAGGTGACGATCTTTAGGGGCGGAACCAAAATTCGGGAAGTTTGGTTCCGCCCGGAAGTGTTTCTGCCCGGACCGGAAAAACAGAACACCGGAACTTCCGGTAGCGCCGTAAGAGGGAAAATCAGGGAATTCGAGGCACCTGTGCCTAGTTAGGGACAGCGGTTGGTGATTGGAGGATACGCTGGACAAGGCAGTACTTAAGGCCAAGTTATTTCACAGTCTGGGAGCTCTTTCTGGTGTGTGTGCCCGTCTTGGTGCGCTGCTGGTGGCTGTCTAACTCTCTCTCCCTCAGGCTGGAATTGTATGATTGTGAAGACATCGCGAACCTTAAAGGTTGAGAAGTGAACGGATTATACGGCGAATTGAGACGACGTGAAAAAGGGGATTGGAAGCGGCATTGATGTGAGTACTAAGAGCAAGCCGAAAGTGCCCTGTATATTGACCTGGCGTTGTGTAGATCTCCCCAGGAGGAGGAGGGCGGCCCTACCCCTAATATAGCGTGGTGGGAGAGCCGAAGGAATACTTATTGAAGTAGTCACAACGACGACATCACTAGCTAGGCCGCATATTCCATCGCCAGATCCGAACCAAGCGAAGTGAAGGAAGACGGGTGTCCTTTTCGTACACTGAGTGAGGTGGGTGAGTCTTCGTGCTGTGAAAACCTATAATTTTGACGTGGTGCTGTATATTGCTGTGGGTTGCTGTGTATTGCCGTGTGTCTTGTCAGATAAACCCCCGCCTTCACGCACTCCGTCGCGGGAGGACAAGGAGACTGCTGGTTCTAGCCTAGTTCAGTACAGTATATGTTGTGAGCGTGCTTCAGATCTCTGGAGATAGCACGGTACGCTGTGTTCAGCCCAGAGGTGGGAGCTATTCAAAGCAAACTAACTGTGCTTTGTGTCCAATCTGATACCTGTGGAGAGAAAAGGAAAGAGAGAGTGAGTAACACAAGGAGAAACAGAGGAAACCTGTACTTACAGTACGCTGTGCTCAGCCCAGAGGTGAGAGTCATTCAAAGCAAACTAACTGTGCTATTGTGCCCAAGTTGATACCTGTGGAGAGAAAAGGAGAGAGAGTGAATAACACGAGGAGGAATAGAGCGAACCCTGTACTTACAGTACGTTGTGTCCAGCCCAGAGGTGAAAGCCATCCAAAGCAGAGTAACTGTGTTTTGTGTCCAAGTTGATACCTGTAGAGAGGAGGAGAGAGAGTGGATAACGCGAGGAGAAATAGAGCGAAACCTGTACTTACAGTACGCTGTGTCCAGCCCAGAGGTGAGAGCCATTCAAAGCAAACTAACTGTGCTATTGTGCCCAAGTTGATACCTGTGGAGAGAAAAGGAGAGAGAGTGGGTAACACGAGGAGAGACCGAGGAAACCTGTACTTACGCCGCTGCCTGTGGAGAAAGAGAAAGCGAGTGAGCACCCAAGGAACGAACTGTGTGAACCAGTACTTACTGTGAGCTGCAATCAGCGAAGAGGTGAGAGCAAAACCAAGCCGAATTAACTGTGCCTTTGCATCCCAGCCGTTGCCTCTGGAGGAAGAGAAAGAGAGTGAGCACCCCGAGAACGAACTGTGTGAACCAGTACTTACCGTGAGTTGTATTCAGCGAAGAGGAGGAAGAAGGAGGGCGCTACGGATACCTAAGACTCTGGCCGGGCCCCGAGTCCCACGCCCCGGATCCCCGTGGCCCCCTTGCTCCCTGACCTCTTCCCGGCCATAGCCCATCTGGAGGGCCGAGTCAGAGTTTAGTTTTAATTGCCCTTTCCCTATTCCTCAAGCTATTTTTAAATATTTAAATAAAGATTGTTTTATCACTTACTTGTTCTCGTGTTGTTTGGCCATTGGGTTGGCTTTGGGGACCTCCTCGAGGTGGAAGTTGAGAAGGGGTGTGGCTTAGTCAAAGCATAGCCGCCCCTGGGTGTGACATACACACCAGTGAGTTGTTCTGCGCAGGCCTTCAGGACTCTGGGAGGGACGCCGTCTGGTCCCACAGCCTTGTGGGGGTTCACCTGCCTCAGAGCTTTCAAGACTTGTGTGGGTGTCACCTGAAAGACAGTGTCCGTGGGGTTGCAGGGGGCTTTTAAAGGAGTGTCTTTGTTCATTCTGTCAAACCTGGTGTAGAAGGTATTAAGGCTGTCTGGGAGGGTGACATCCAGGGGATCTGTGGCAGGTACTATTTCCTTGTAGTTTGTGACTGCTTGGATTCCCTGCCACATACTTCCTGCCTTTTCCTGATCTTTTGTTTTATATTTCCATTAAACCAAGGTTTCTGGTTTGGAAACACACGCACAGTTCTGGGAGGTGCACATGTAGATGTGCACCAGCTGATGTAGTCACTCACAGCCTCTGTGTATTCATGGATGTCATCTGTAGCCTCCTTAAAGATGTTCCAGTCTGTGGCCTCTAAACAACCCTGCAGGCTAGCTTGTGCACTGTCAGTCCAGGTGTTAACAGTTTTTATTGTGACTGGCTGTGCCTTAAGCCTCTTGATGTAGGTGGGCTTAAGCCGGATTGCCAGATGGTCAGACTTGCCGAAATGAGGTTTTGGTTCAGCTATAAAAGCATTTCTGATATTGCTGTAACAGTGGTCCAGTATCTTATTTTCTCTAGTTGGAAAAGTCACAAACTGATACAGTTTTGGCATGTTTTTCTTAAGATTACAATGATTAAAATCTCCCAGAATAATAAAAGCAGCATCAGGATATTTGTTTTCATGCTCGTTGATCATGTCATGTAGCTCCCTGAGTGCAGCCTCTTCTTTGGCGGAGGGGGGAATGTACACAACAGTCACAATAATGCATTGCAGTTCTCTGGGTAAGTAAAACGGCCGTAGCTTCAAAGTTAAAAACTCCACATTCTCAGAGCAAGATTTAGAAATAAGCTTACAGTCGGTACACCAAGTCTGTTTGACGAGGACGGCAGTTCCTCCGCCACGAGTCTTGCCGCTATCCACTGCGCTCCGGTCCTCCCTGAAGGCCGTATAGCCATCTGGTGTTATCGCCTCGTCGGATGTCCTTTTCCCCAGCCATGTTTCACAGAAGCACAGCATGGAGCAGTCCTGTATGTCCCTTTGCGTGGAGATCCGAACCCGAAGCTCATCCATCTTGTTTAGCAGAGACTGGACGTTAGCAAAGAGTATGACTGGGAGGGCTAACCTTCCACTGCTAACCAAACGCCGCAGTCGTCGTTCGGCCCCTCCCCGCCTACCGCGTCTCCGCCTGGGCCTGTTGTTGTCCGGCTGTCGGCCTAGCGTCTTGTCGCCGTCTCTTGCTAGCTCAGGATAGGAGCTAAGCGTGCTCGTGTCTAAATGTCCGAAGTGACTGAACTCTCTCAGCCATAATAGGGTCGCCCGGTCGTAAATGTGATTTGCTGACCATGCTGTTACGATAGTATAGCGCAAAATAACAAGAAATAAACAAAATACTAATTTGACTCTGAGAGCTCCGCGACGTCGCCCTCTCAGGAG
The DNA here is from genome assembly GCF_003368295.1 of Carassius auratus. Taxonomy (NCBI): domain Eukaryota; kingdom Metazoa; phylum Chordata; class Actinopteri; order Cypriniformes; family Cyprinidae; genus Carassius; species Carassius auratus. The sequence continues at coordinate 17,283 of NW_020523877.1, read as the reverse complement.
CGCCATCATACTATCGCCATCATACCATCATACTAAATGACTTAGTTCATCACATTCACTTCATGCGCTCTGGCGCAGAACCCCCTCTCGCATTGCTCAGCTGTGGACGATTTAATATGTTTGATATAAAGGTTGCTGTCCCATTTTATACAGGAGTTTTTCATGTAAATAAAATCTAATTATATTATTAACACAAGTTCATTTAGGCTATTTAACATGCACTGTGACAATTTACCATTTTTACTTATAAACTCCTTGATATTTTAACGTTAGTTTAATAGTATTTAAATTCAAGTTTAAAAATAGGTTTTAACTGTTAAATACCAACAACCATACTGCATGTGAATAAATAAAATTCATACTTTTTATAACATTTCATTATTCATAAAATTTCTGGTGTTTGGATTTGTACTTCAATATAATGAGCTCCGGATAGCCCTAGACTGGTTCTCTCTCTCTCTCTCTCTCTCTTTAACAGCATTAGCTCAATAAAATAGTCTTCCTTCAGGTAGAATAAATGTTTTTCTGCTTGCTAAATGTTGGGCTCATGATCAATAAGTTGTATTCGCCTCAATCTGATTCAGTAAAGTCAAACTGCAGACAGTGAAGCCTCAGAGACCCACGCGCTGTGAGGCGGGAACAGAGGACTCCGCTTGGTCTTAAAGCCTCCCGCAAACATCCACGATCACAAATAACAAGGATTTTCTCTAAAATAATTATTAATTGATGATTTGTTATTATCATTATGGTCTTGTGAAAATAATAATATGGGCTGTGAGAATATAATAAATACAAAGAGTAGTGCTGCTGAGTGCAGGCATGTTTCAGTAACGCACCGTTCCTCAGAGCCAAAACACAGACCGAATTCTGTTCAGCTGGAGGGGGTTGGGTTTTGGATAGTTATTCATGGCTTGTGGAGTCGAGATAAAGGTGTGAATTGCTCTTTCATATGGATAGTGTCATGAGGCTTTCACTTGCTGAACCGGTTTATATAGGACTGTTGTTTTGGTTAAGACAAAAAAAATGGTCTGCCCCCACATAAGATTTTTCTAGTTCTAGTCGTCCATTTGTTATATTCAACTAATCAGAGGTTTATATTAAATTTACATAATCATATCTTAATATATTCCGCGCTCAAGCACATGCATTAAGTTTGCCAAAAAGTACATGCAGAAGTAGCCTAATAATTCTGAAAAATGAGACATTTTAATTATTTATTAATAAATATTTTTTTTTTTTAAATAATTTTTTCTTGTTTCTTTTTTTCATTAAATAATATGAAAGCAAGTAGGGCTGGGTGATAAATCGATTTTATCAATTAACTTGAATTTGTAATTTAAATCGGTTTGTTTGAATGAAAATCAGTTTTCTTTTTAACATCCACAGACGCACCACTCAGTTCTCCTGTAGTTCAGAGTGGCTTAACCCTCCACCGTGAGTCTGACAGAGACACGGCGCCGAGCAAAGGATGAGCGGAGCGGTGTGATTCTGACTGAAGCCTTCATCACGAGTAGAATACATGCCAACAGCCCATAATATAACTGCATATTCAGCAAGAATCCATGTTAAACATATTTAGCTTTGACTTGATCAGGTTATAATGACTGCACTAGTCGAGCGGGATGTTAACCCAGATAGCATACATATCCGGGCCTCATCTGGGCCAACTATGGCACATCTGGCTCAGTTCTGGCAGCGGCAGAGGTTATATGGGCCATCTCTGGCCCACACACATCAAGCCGGTTTTAGTTTGAGTTGTGGCATGCTGTTTATGGGCCAGATCTGGCCCGTGTGCAACAAACCGGCTTTAGTTTGAGTCGTGGCTTGCTGTGTGTGGGCCAGATCTGGCCCGTGTGCGACAAACCGGTTTTAGTTTGAGTCGTGGCTTGCTGTGTGTGGGCCAGATCTGGCCCGTGTGCGACAAACCGGCTTTAGTTTGAGTCGTGGCTTGCTGTGTGTGGGCCAGATCTGGCCCGTGTGTGACAAACCGGGTTTAGTTTGAGTCGTGGCTTGCTGTGTGTGGGCCAAATCTGGCCCGTGTGTGACAAACCGGCTTTAGTTTGAGTCGTGGCTTGCTGTGTGTGGGCCAGATCTGGCCCGTGTGTGACAAACCGGGTTTAATTTGAGTCGTGGCTTGCTGTGTGTGGGCCAGATCTGGCCCGTTTGCGACAAACCGGCTTTATTTTGAGTCGTGGCTTGCTGTGTGTGGGCCAGATCTGGCCCGTGTGTGACAAACCGGGTTTAATTTGAGTCGTGGCTTGCTGTGTGTGGGCCAGATCTGGCCCGTGTGTGACAAACCGGCTTTAATTTGAGTCGTGGCTTGCTGTGTGTGGGCCAGATCTGGCCCGTGTGTGACAAACCGGTTTTAGGTTGAGTTCTGGCTTGTTGTATGTGGGCCAGATACCAGGTGACCAGATGTGCCATTTTCTGAAGACACGTCCTGGCAGATCACCTTTCTTTACCAGTCAGTGGTTCTAAAACTATTTTGAGGACTGGACGCCCATAATATTTTAGGACACGTAATATAAATACATACACACATTTATTTGACCTACACGGACCTGTTATGAAGCTGCAATGTTATTCGATTTTTTTTACATTTTTGTACCATGTCCTCTGGTGTGACACCATGTCCTTTGAACTTTTTCGGAACCACTACAAATGTTTTATGCTTTGTTGTGCATTAATATGACACTCCTAAATTATATATATTTTTTTTATTAAAAAGTGCATGTTAAGATACATAGTCGTCGACGCTGAAACGTCCTTTGGTGTGATAAAAAAAAAAGTCCTCCATTGTGACACCTGTACTGTCACACCACAGGACAAAGTTTCTTTAAAAATCATTTTAAATAATTAAATAATATTTGTTTAACTCCTTTTATATACTTTTAAATGCAATAATTACATTCATTAAATTAAGCTCTAGTCATCAAAAAAAATAATAATTATGAATCTTTAGAATATAAGAAAATTTCACTTTTTAATAAACAAAAAATTAACTTTTTTCATGATATTCACATTTCTTCAAGATGCACCTTACACACACACACACACACACACACTTTTGTGAATGACATTAATTGAATGACATTTTGAATTATGTAGTGATCTAATTCTATCCACCAAGCAATTGTATGTACATGTGTGAGATTTATGGTCATGGTTATAGGGAAATAACAAGAAGAACAAAGTGCAGTAAACGGTAAAACTGTTTGCACTACAAACCAGTACGTTCATAATTAAGACAATACATTAAAAATAACGTAGTAAGATACAGCAGTTTGCAACAGTAAACAGCAAAACGAGCTGTTTGTACAGCTAATATAGCTGGAATGACACCGAAAGCCAGACACATTAAATTTACAAATGGCCGTGCCCCCTCTTGCAGAAAAAAATAAGGGGCATATGTTTATTCATATGTTTATTTATGTAACGTAAGTGTGTGACTTTTAATTCGTGACGTGCTTTCATGGGCGTGCGCGCGGACCTGATAGAGTTGCCATGGAAACGGAGCGCAACACTGCAAATGTCACGAGGAAACACCCCGTTTCTCGCTGATTTCACTGTTTTCAGGTGAGTTAAGTCCATAAAATCACACAAATATTACTTGTAACTGTTGTTGACACTTCTCTTACTTGTATTTGACTCGCTTCTGTTGTTTATTTACTTTATAGGAATGGTTTAATGTCTTCGAAAAAGTCAGTTAGCATTTCTACCATTTTCAGACGACGTATCGTCAGGTATGATAACTCTATTGTTCTCTTATTTATTTAAGTTTGGGCTTTTAATCAAATCTTCATCTGTAGATGATAGCTTTTGACTGTTTTGTTGGTTATCTTTCAATGGATGATTGGAAATTGCTTAATTTATTTAACCTTAACATTTACACTTTACTGTTTATCGATGACGTCACATTATCAAGGAGCGCGAAAATTGGCAGAAAACTAAAGTTGTTTTGATCTTTTATGGTAAACATAAAACTGTTCTGCGATTTCAAGAGTGACAAAATAATCCTTCTACAACAGAAAGGGAGTGTCCAAGATTTCAATATTTCTGAAGGGAGCTGCTGACAGAGATGTAGGAAGCGCTGAAAAGGTTAAGTAACCTAATATGCATTTTTTTTCCACAACATACAGTATTGTTCAAAATAATAGCAGTACAATGTGACTAACCAGAATAATCAAGTTTTTAGTATATTTTTTTATTGCTACGTGGCAAACAAGTTACCAGTAGGTTCAGTAGATTCTCAGAAAACAAATGAGACCCAGCATTCATGATATGCACGCTCTTAAGGCTGTGCAATTGGGCAATTAGTTGAAAGGGGTGTGTTAAAAAAATAGCAGTGTCTACCTTTGACTGTACAAACTCAAAACTATTTTGTACAAACATTTTTTTTTTCTGGGATTTAGCAATCCTGTGAATCACTAAACTAATATTTAGTTGTATGACCACAGTTTTTTAAAACTGCTTGACATCTGTGTGGCATGGAGTCAACCAACTTGTGGCACCTCTCAGCTGTTATTCCACTCCATGATTCTTTAACAACATTCCACAATTCATTCACATTTCTTGGTTTTGCTTCAGAAACAGCATTTTTGATATCACCCCACAAGTTCTCAATTGGATTAAGGTCTGGAGATTGGGCTGGCCACTCCATAACATTAATTTTGTTGGTTTGGAACCAAGACTTTGCCCGTTTACTAGTGTGTTTTGGGTCATTGTCTTGTTGAAACAACCATTTCAAGGGCATGTCCTCTTCAGCATAGGGCAACATGACCTCTTCAAGTATTTTAACATATGCAAACTGATCCATGATCCCTGGTATGCGATAAATAGGCCCAACACCATAGTAGGAGAAACATCCCCATATCATGATGCTTGCACCTCCATGCTTCACTGTCTTCACTGTGTACTGTGGCTTGAATTCAGAGTTTGGGGGTCGTCTCACAAACTGCCTGTGGCCCTTGGACCCAAAAAGAACAATTTTACTCTCATCAGTCCACAAAATGTTCCTCCATTTCTCTTTAGGCCAGTTGATGTGTTCTTTGGCAAATTGTAACCTCTTCTGCACATGCCTTTTTTTTAACAGAGGGACTTTGCGGGGGATTCTTGAAAATAGATTCGCTTCACACAGACGTCTTCTAACTGTCACAGTACTTACAGGTAACTCCAGACTGTCTTTGATCATCCTGGAGGTGATCATTGGCTGAGCCTTTGCCATTCTGGTTATTCTTCTATCCATTTTGATGGTTGTCTTCCGTTTTCTTCCACGTCTCTCTGGTTTTGCTCTCCATTTTAAGGCATTGGAGATCATTTTAGCTGAACAGCCTATCATTTTTTGCACCTCTTTATAGGTTTTCCCCTCTCTAATCAACTTTTTAATCAAAGTACGCTGTTCTTCTGAACAATGTCTTGAACGACCCATTTTCCTCAGCTTTCAAATGCATGTTCAACAAGTGTTGGCTTCATCCTTAAATAGGGGCCACCTGATTCACACCTGTTTCTTCACAAAATTGATGACCTCAGTGATTGAATGCCACACTGCTATTTTTTTGAACACACCCCTTTCAACTAATTCAACTAATTGCCCAATTGCACAGCCTTAAGAGCGTGCATATCATGAATGCTGGGTCTCATTTGTTTTCTGAGAATCTACTGAACCTACTAGTAACTTGTTTGCCACGTAACAATAAAAAAATATACAAAAAACCTTGATTATTCTGGTTAGTCACATTGTACTGCTATTATTTTGAACAATACTGTATATCACAATGAATCTGTTATTTTATTTATTTATTTTTTGCATTTCACCTGCTCTTGCTTGTTTCCATCTAATAAACCTGGAACTGCAGACTAAATATTGTTGGCTCTGTGTCAAATTGCTTGTTTTGTTCCTAGATTCTTCAGTGCTGATGGCCTGCTGCATCCAGCAGAGTCGGAGTGAACCTACTGTAAGACAACATCTCCAAGATGCTATTGACCACAAGACTAGTACAGTAAGTCAAACCTCAAATATACAGTACACTAGTGTTCAAAAGCTTGAAGTTGATACAATTTGTAATAATTATCTTCTGTTCACCTCTGTAGTAATTATTTGATTAAAATATGTAAAAAGAGTAATATTGTGAAATATTATTACAATTTAAAATAGCTGTTTTCTATGTGAATACATTATAAACTAATTTATTCCTGTGATGTGCAGCTGTATTTTCAGCATCATTCCTCCAGTCTTCAGTGTCACATGGATCCCTCAGAAATGCTGATTTGCTGCTCAAGAAACTTATTATCAGCGTTCAAACAGTTGTGCTGCTTCATTTTTTTTGTGGAAACCGTGATGCATTTTATTTTTCAGGATTCACAGATGAATACAAAGTTCAAAAGACCTGCATTTATTTATGCATTTTTGCAGACGCTTTTATCCAAAGCGACTTACAGTGCATTCAGGCTATCAGTTTTTACATATCATGTTTTCCCGGGGAATCGAACCCCCAACCTTGTGCTTTCTTGCTTGCGCAGTGCTCTACCAGTTGAGCTACAGGAACACTATTTGAAATAGATGATTTTGAACAATTTGATGCATGTAACACTAACATTCAAATGTTTGGAGTTTTTGTAACAACGAATCCAACAAAAAAATAATTCAGCAAGTCTGTATTTTAACGTTGATCATAATCAGAAATGTTTCTTGAGCAGTAAATCATCATATTAGAATGATTTCTGAAGATGTATCACTGAAGACTGGAGTAATGTACTCCATTGATGAAATAGTAAAAAGTGCACATTGCCTGAAATGATATGAACAGCAGCTATGCTAATCTTTCTCCCTTTGCCTTCCTGTTTCTGCAAATGTCCATCCCAGGGTTATTAGAAACTGCACAGCGCAGGACTTGCAGGACTTGTGAGGACTTCAGATGATACCAGTACTCAAAAGACCTTAGATGATGGCAACTATAGATGGACATACAAACTACCGCCACTGCAAAAAAGGTAATGTTAATTTGAAAGAGCTGTGTCACAGTATCAAGGGCTCCCTTATCAGTTCTGCTTTCAGTACTGGAGAGTAAAAGATACGTTTTTTTGTTTGATGTTTTTTGTTTGATGTTTTTATTAGTACATATACGTTATCTTGCACATTTTATCTCCCCAACAGATTATAATTTGAAAGAAGTTTATAATGCATGTTCGCTACTCCCAATTCAGAAGACTGAATCAGCCTGTGTATCTGAATGTTTCTCATACTCACGCCTCTCTGCCACGTCTGAATTTGGGATTTTCCTTAGCTGTCAGTTATAAACATCAAAATTAAAAGAAATAAACATTTGAAATATATCAGTCTATGTGTAATGAATAAATATAATATACAAGTTTCACTTTTTGAATGGAATTAGTGAAATAAATCAACTTTTTGATATTCTAATTATATGACCAGTACCTGTATATCATTGCTCTTTTGTTGATTTTGATTGCTTCCATTGTCCTCATTTGTAAGTTGCTTTGGATAAAAGTGTCTGCTAAATGTAAATGTAATGTTAATGTGTATTTAACTATATTTATAAATATTTATCTGTATTTTTTATTTTGTAATAATGTAAATGTTTTTGTTTTATATATATATATATATATATATATATATATATATATATATATATATATACACACATGCAGTTGTATTCATGTATGTATATTAATTTGTCTAATTTTTATATTTTAATAAAGCAGTTTAAACTACATGAGTGTTTTCTTTATTCTGGATGAATTACATATTCTTTTGTGTCTAGAAAGGGTAAATATGGGCCATATCTAACCCAGAAGTCAGCCACAACTGGGACGGATCTGGGCCACATCTCAGAAATGGCGTGGTTGACATCTGGGCCAGGTGTCGCCCATGCCATTTGTGAGATGCGGCATGGATCTGGTACAGTTGTGGCTGACTTCTGTCAGACAAAACTGGGCCAGTTCTGGCCCAGATGTCACCCACACCATTTCTGAGATGTGGCCCAGATCTGGTTCAGTTGTGGCTGACATATGTCAGCCAGACTCAGGTTGAGTCATCGCCGTCATTCCGCGCGGTATGTGGGCCAGAAGAATATGGGAGATGTGGGCCAGAACTGGGCCACATGTCATTTGCTATCTGGGAAAGGCTATATGAGTTTTTCTGTTTCTTTTACTGATTATTTTCGGGTTAAAGCACGATTTAAACAGATAAAGCACATTCACGCAATTGCTTTAGCAATAATGAATTCAAACAAATGTAATCTTACAGTGCTACTACATTATCAGTAGGCTATTTAATTGTGTAATCTTGAAGAAATTAATCGATCTGTTCAGATAAAATAACTGACAAAAATGTATTCTTATTTTCCTCACAAACAAAATTTGCAAAGCTGATGGGCTAGTATTAACAAAAAATAAATAATAATATATAATAATAAAAAATAATAAAATAAAATAAAGGTCTTTCCAGCATTAAGGTAATAACATCACAGTTTTTTTATCATCTTGTCTCAGTTATACATTTATAACTATATTCAAACTTGTTTTGAAAAATTTATGTCATTTGAATATTGATTTTAAAATTGTTTTTTTTTTTTAGGCCATATGCTATCGCCCAGCACTAAAAGCAAGTAAAGAAGGCTCCCTTTAAAATCACTTATGTTGTCAGTTAATGAAGCTCTTTTTTACATCCGCTGTATTTTGTTGATTTTAATGAGAGAACTTGAGTTTAACCCTGAGGAAGGTAGAAATGTTTCAAAGATTTAATTTTATTCTTTCTTGTTTTAGGCTAATTAGGCATAAATAATGGGAACGAAATTATACAGTCCTTCATGTTAAAACATGCAAAAATTTCTGAATCAGTTTACAGACAAATGTTTTTTCCCCAATAAGTTAAAGGACAGGTAACGAATAACAAAAATGCATGTTGTCTTATTAAAGGAAAATATATATTTATATTGAAAATATAGGCATAATATATGAAAATATTGACATTTTGCATATTAATCCATGTAGCCAACCACCCTAAAATGGGCTACTACTTTTAATGCTCCAATGCAAAGTTAACCACAATTTCTTTTGAATAAAATAATGCATAATTCATATAATATAAATAATACTGCACACCTTTTAAATGTGTCAAATCTAAAATATGGTTTAATACCATGTAGATTAGAGAAAATATAATCACAGGTTCAGGCACAGCCTTGACATTTATCCTGCTTGAATTCGTTCTAGAAATGCACATAACTTCATAAGTCCACCGCGTTACGTTCAGCGGTAAAAAGGGCCTTTTGGATGTCTACTTAGTGTATGCATGAAACCATTCAGAAAAATGTGGGCACATATGGGTTAAGTTCAGTTAAAATGACATGCATTCATACCTGGTTACCAAGTTTTAGTTTAAATCATTAAAGTTCTATCATTAAACTGTGCTTAAGAAGCTGTGCCATTTTGCAAAGATAAGCTGATTGGAATTTTATTATATATATATTTAGAATTTAGAACGATTCGATTCACAATTAAATTAGATTTGATTCGATTATAACGATTCAATTCTGCATTCTTAAAGTGCATTCACAGGATTATTTAAATGCTTCTACTAAATTCTTTAAATGCTTAGTCAGGGGGCAAATTACAGTAGTATTTATGGTTAGAGAACCATAGGTTAGAAAAAACAAAAAAACAAAACCTTTTATCCCTTGTTAAATGCTAGTTTAATGATGCGACATGGCATACGTAAAAATGTATGTAAGCCAAGTTTTTAAAAAAGAGCTTAAAGAGTATTATGTATAAGCTAACATTTTGTCACACCAGGGGCGTAGCCATAATTTCAGAAGTGACAGAAATGTCAAATACTATCATTTTATGTATGTAGCCTATATAATAATAATAATAATAATAATATATTATTATTATTATTATTATTATTATTATTATATACATATTTTTTAAAGGAATTATCTTATTTTTTAATTACTTTTAATTAGCTGTAATAAATCAAATACACTGCTGGACAATAATCAATCATTTGTAATCGATATTTTTTTCCTAATGGCAATTTTATGATTGTTTTATATACTAGGCTACATTTAATTAGCAATTATTAAAATTTTCTATTTAAATAAATATAATTTATAGTTTGTGTACTGTAATAAATGGCAATTATCATTGACATTTGACACTGACTGCATCATTCATAAATTGTTTGTGTTTTTTTTTTAGTTTCATCAGTTCATTCTGCTTTTATTCAGTTTAGCTGTAGATATAGCCTGGCACGTCTATGAGAGCAAGATCGCTTCTCTTTCAGTGTGAAAACGTCTTCATCTCTATTTAACTTTTCCTCTCCATCAGCGAATGATTCTGAGAGAAAACGTGCCAGATGTCTGTTTGCTAATGAAACAAACGTTACTTTTATGCATCTGATTATCAGATAAATCTCTCGCTCTTATTTCAAGGTCATTGTTAATGCTGTGGTTAATTTTAAAAGTTTCCTTCGTATATTCGGTTCATCCGCATTGTTTAAAAACATTCATCATTCAATGGATCTGTGCGTATGATTTAGACACTTACATTTCTGCTCCGTCCATGCAATAAATACAGCTGTTGACGGCTCCGGTAACTCCGTCGGTAAGATGCAGAGAGCCATTGACAAACTACAGAAAACTAAAACTACTTCATGTTAGCATTACTGGCCACGAGTCCTATAGATCACACGTCAGCTGCGTCAGAGACGAACGGAGCGCGAGCGCAATCCTGTGACAGTCTCAGGCTGTAAACAGTGGAGCACGTTAAGGAAAGATAAGAGGCACGATTCACGAACACTCTTCAAGGTCTCCATTAATTTGTGCGTGTAGTAATTTAATGTGTATACATTTTGAAACCATTGAATCGCTATAGAAATCGCGATTCATTCGATTCTTAGCATTTTGAATCGATTACTGTCCAAGATCGGCGATTCATGATTCAAAAATCATGTTTCAAGATCGATGGATATGAATCGACAGGGTTTGTAATCGATGCATCGAGAAAACGAGTGAACCGTTATACCCCGTATTGTGGAAGATTTTTATTAGTAAAGTTTCAATTAATCAAGTATATAATCAATATGAATCTAGCCATTTTTGTTTTGCTTGAAATAAAGTCTTTTCTTCTGAGAGAAAAATCCCTGACTGAGTTTGATTCTTCTGAGAACCGGCAAAAGACACCACAGATTTGGCACCCCAGATGGGACTGGACAAGAGTGACAGAGTGGACAACCGCTTTTGAGCTGACCGATGATCAACACAACCGGGTGGCCACCATAAAACAAGGTAAGCATTTTTGCTTATAGAATTCGTTTGTGTTGGTTGAGGTCAGTTGTGAGTGGTAAGGACACTTAAAATCTACTCTTCCAAATTTAGAAAAAAATAGGATATCCAAATTGAAAAAGGGGTTTTATTCCAGAAGAAATAACTGCATGCACATATTTGGTTTATTAATAGGAAAGCCTTGTAAGGTAACCTAGATTTAAAACAGAAATAGTGTAGGCAAAAAGACATTGTAAAATCTGTGTTTATTGGATAGCTGTACCAAGTAGGACAGTGATAAACGGATAAGCAGATTAAGGAATCGCAAGGAAAAGTCCCACGGATACCGCTTTGAGAAAGTATAGGTGAAATTCTCGAAGGACAGAAATAGGTGGGCCCTTAAGGAGCTCTAGGAAGAGCTGTGTTTTGTTGTGTGGATGTATCTGTGTCCGGACGAATGAATTTGTGAATGGTGATGAATGTATGAACAAATAAATTCCGTATTGGGTGGGTAAGGGTTGAGCACCGTTCCTGGACCTTCACTTAAGTGTGAACTGGCAGAATTGGACTCAACCCATATCCACTTTAGAGGGATGAATGTATGATGAGCCTTGATAATAAAAGGACAATTAATGACTGATTATCCCTTAGATAAAGGGAAAAAGTATGCAAGAATAAGCACTCTGGCTCAATAAAGAGTGTAGCAAGTGTGAATGGGCTTAGGGAAATAGTATCAATAAAGTTTGAACCAAGATCTATAATAGAGTTTTGCATTTTGGATGTCTGTGTGAAAGGGGAGAACATTTTCCGAGCCCAGTACAGTGGGAGTGAGAGCAAGGGAGGAAGTTCCCACATTAAAGTTTTAATACATGGGTGGACAAAAAAGGAAAGAGAAGTAAAAATAAAAATAAAGAATTATTGTTAGAAATAGTTATCTACAAAGTGATAATAAAATAGAGTAAATAAAATAGACAGTTAAATAATAATATAAATGTAAAAAGTGTAAACGCATGAGACAATAAAAAACTAAATTCAAAAGGGTATGACACATAATAAAAAATAGAAAGTAGGGTGAAATGGGTAAAAAATAGTTAAATTCAGTAAAAGGAAAAGAAGAGATTGTAACCAAGTTACTATATAAAACTAAAAAGTTTATTTTTGGTGGTAATAATATAAATAAAGATATGGCAACCACACCAGTGGAAATCATTGGATTAAAAAATCCACTGTGTAAAGCGCAAATAGACAAAATCTAAAAAAAATGGCAGAAGAGAACAAAAAATATGACGACAGAATGGCCAAAGGAAGGGACATTTGATGTGGCATTGTGTGAGGAAATGGAAACTCTGAAAAAAATTTATAAAACTAAAAGCATCAATATGAAAAAAGAAAAAAGAGAAACAAAAAGGGAAAAAGAGAAAGAAATACTTGCGCTGTTTAAAAAAGAAGGTGAAGATATGTTGAAGAGTATAAAACAGGCTAGGAAAGTCCTGAAGGAGGCAAAGAAAGATAACATGAGAAAAGAAAAGAAATATGCAGACCCCCCTCCTTATCTGCCTTTAGCAAGAGAATTCCCAATACTCAAGCGAACCATGGAGGTAACAGGAGAACTAGAGTTAGAAGGGCAGTTAGAGATGGATGATAGAGAGGAACCAGCTGTAAAAACACAGAGGCAAACCAGACAGGAAAGTGCAGAAGGTTTGCAACTTGACTGTTACAGACAAGCACGTACAGCGTTAGAAAAAATGAAAGCAAGTCAGGAAGTTAAAACCTGGTTTGAGGAAGGATTAGAAAGAAAGCGGAGGGAAGATAGAGATATTGTAGCACAAGTACAAGCTTTGGAAGAAGAAATGGAAGAGAAAATTAGAGAATCAGGGAACAAGATCAGAGAGGTAAATAAGTTGGAGAGAGGAAAGAGTAAGTTGTTCTACGGTAGTGAGGATGAGAATCAGGCAGAGGAGTTATTTGAGAACGGTAAATGGGAACAGGGCAGAGATAAAGGGACACTTAGACCACTGGCTGCACAGCTCCCAATTTTAATCAAGGGTGAGCAGGGACAGTATGTCCCCTGGGCTTCGCAGGACCTCGAGGGGCTTGTCACTCGCCTTCCTGATATTCATGAGGGTGCAGGGAAATTCATTAAAGTGTTTGAAGAGGAAACAATGGGAAAGCTATTGGCAGTGGGAGATGTTAAAGCTCTGCTGGCTAAAATTATTGGAGGGACAAAGATGGATGAAATTCTTCTTACAACGACTCTAAACAAAGCAGTGACCTCTCACAATATGGATGGGATTGTTTTTGATGCATTCCGCCCAGCAGAATGGCAGGCATTGCGTGCGGAGTATCCGATCAGACTGAATCCTAAATCACTGAAGGGAGAAGGAATTGGAGATTTAGAGAATCCAACTACTTATGTCCAAAAAGAGCTGAAAAGGTGGAAACAAGAAACTGAGGGGGATCCCGAGGGAGACCCATTAATGTCAACATTGTTTAGACAAGCTGTGATTGATGCTATGCCGCCAGCGGTAAAAAGCAAGCTGGAGGATGTGGTCGGTTTAACTTCTAAAACACACAAAGAGTTTTGTGACCATGTGTCTCATGCAGTGGAACAGCAAAGAAAAAATGAACTAAACCTTAAAAGTCAAGAGAAAGAGTTACAACGTAAACTAACTCAATTACAACTTGAAGAACTCACAAAGAAAAATAAGAAAAATATTCAAGCTTCAGTAACAAATGCAACAGCAGAACAAATGACTCTAATACCTCCAGGAATTGCTCCACAACCTACTATTCAGTCAAGCCCACTTACAGCAGTCCCTCCAAATGAACACTTGAACTCTGTGCCCATAATAAATGTTTATACTCAACAGGAAGGACAAATGGGATGGAGAAAAAACCCCATACAGCAAAGAGGCAGAGGCAGAGACAGGCCTCCACCATTGTGCTGGGGCTGTGGACAGCCCGGACACATCAAAGCTGACTGTCCAAATTAGCAATGGCCACAGCAACCTCAGGGTAGAAGGGAGATGAGCTGGCAACAGCCTACTCAGGGTCCAGTGCAGGGCCCAGTAAACCCTTGGGGAGGTCCCAATCCAGGCTATTAGGGGTGCCCAGAGAATCCTAACGGGGAGAGTCAGCTTCCAATTTTATCAACAAAAGCTGATCAAGAGCCTATTATGCAGATGAAAATAGAGGGAGATACATTTCCATTTTTGGTTGATACAGGGGCAAATTTAACGTGCATTAATTTGAAATATGCTTCACATCTCCCCTTGTCTGGAAAATTTGCAAAGACAATAGGATTCTTGGGAAAAATGCAATTGATTCCCATAACAGCTCCAGTGTGTCTACAAACAAAAGATCAAAGTATAACAATGCCCATTCTGGTATCAAATCAAACTCCAATTAATTTGTTAGGAAGATATGCATTATGTAAATTAGGACTACAAATTTGGTGTTCTCCAGAAGGTATATATATTGATTCAATAGGAACAGAAAAACAAATGATGGTTGCAGAGCCAAAAGCAAATGTTTTTTGGATAGGACAGATAGAACAAGATGTGAGGCAGACAGTCAATAAATGGGGAAAGTTTATTGAAGCACAGATACCTGAAGCACAGTTATCAAAGTCTGAATTTCATTGCACAATGATGTATGATCAAGATAGGGATGAAAAAATAGAACAGAAATGGCAAAAATAAACAAAAGGACAGCAGATTGAGATAGTCTCCCAGTACATCATCATAGGTAAGGAGGGAGCAGCTTTAAACATACCAGAAAGTGAATTTGTCAAAAAATGGTTCAATGTAAATAACTCTGTCCCGCATATTGCAGTATATGTAGGAAGAAATTGGAAAGCAAAAGATTTAGGACCAATGATGAAAAGGGCAGAACAAAGCAAATGGGAATCAACAGAAAACCCATTGATTTTTCATTCAGCTGACAAAAATTACATCAAAATTCTGTGTGCAACCAGTTTGCTGGGAATTCCACAGGAAGTAGTTATCAGCCAAAAGAAAGTGACACAGATGACTACAGCATCTGATATAATAAACACAAATGAGACTGAATTATTTAAGGAAATGGAGTGTCAGGTACCAACTGAACTATGGTCTCAACATGACACAGATATTGGATTAATAAAATCAGCAAATCCAGTAAGAGTTCAACTTAAGCCAAATGCACGTCTGCCTAGAAAAGCACAATATCCTTTACGAGCAGATGCGGAAGCAGGAATAAAAGACACAATTGAAGGCTTAGTGAAGGCAGGGGTATTGATAGAAACTACTAGTTACTGTAACACTCCAATTATGCCTGTAATCAAATCAGACAAAACCAGATGGCGACTTGTTCATGATTTACGAACAATAAATGAAATAACGGAAGATATGCCAGCTGAGGTACCAAACCCACACACTTTACTGACAAATGTCCCTCCTGATGCCAAATACTTTACTGTAATTGAGCTTTGCTCTGCCTACTTCAGTGTACCGCTTGCAGAAGAGAGTAAATATTTGTTTGCATTCACACATGCAAATAAGCAATATACATATTCTAGACTTCCTCAGGGATATAAACATTCACCACATATATTCAACAAGATTCTGAAGGCTGATTTAGAAGACCTTGTAATAGATGGTACACTATTACAATACATGGATGATTTAATTATCTGTTCTACCTCACTAGAACAATGTCACAAAGACTCAATTAAGGTGTTGACAAAATTAGCAAAAGGAGGACACAAGGTGTCTAAAAACAAATTGCAGTATTGCCAGCCTCAAGTGGAATACTTGGGAAGATTAATTGCATTTGGTACACGAGCTATAGCTCCAGCTCAGTTAGAAGGTATAAGTAAAAACACCGTTACCTCAGACAGTAGGACAAATGATGACGTTTCTAGGAATGACAGGCTTTAGTGCCGATTGGATAGAGGACTATGCAGTAAAGACAGGGCCTTTGAGAGAAATGATGAAACAAGCAGGATTACAACATTTAAGAAATCCATTAAAATGGAACACAGATGCCTTACTAGCATTTGAAGCAATAAAAAAAGAATTACAACAGGCCCCTGCCCTGGGAATGGCAGAATATGATAAAATGTTTCATCTATATGTGGCAAATAGAGTTGATGGTTATGCATCAGCTGTATTAATGCAAGAGACCTGTAGTGGGAGGAAAAAACAGCCTATAGCATACTACAGCACAAAATTAGACAATGTAGCCCAGGGATACCCACCATGTTACCAACAGGGTTTAGCTGCAGTGTATTATGCTTATGAAAAAGCATCCACAATAACTATGGGGTATCCAGTAACAATATATACCCATCACAAAGTTGTGGAATTAATAGAACAAGGGAAATTTGTTCTGACACAAGCTCGAATTCTAGCCTATTCCTCATTACTCACATATCCAGATGTTACCATTAAACGATGCCATACAGTTAATCCGGCTGAAATAATTCCTTTGGCTTTCAAAGGAGAACCTCATGAGTGTGTGAATGAGTCCTTGGCATTTACTAGATTATGACCAGATCTAGAATCAACACCCATTACTGAAGCAGAAGTAACTTACTTTGTAGATGGTTCTAGCTTTAGGGATCACGAAGGAAATCATACAGGATATTCAGTAGTGAAGAAAAACAAAAAAGAATTTGAATCTGTGATATCACAACATTGTGGTACAGCCCTGCTCTGCTCAATTAGCAGAATTAAAAGCTCTCACAAACTGCATGTCAGTTAGCAAAAGGACAAACTGCTAAACATTTTTACAGATTAACATGGTGTATGTCATCTATTCGGAGCAGTGTGGAAACAAGAGGTTCAAAAGAGTGATGGGACTCCCATCCAACATAGTGAACAAATAGGGCAATTGATTTCTGCTATGATGCTACCAAACGACTAGCAATAATCAATGTCAAGCACACAAGAAGGGAAATGACTATGTCATCAAAGGAAATAATGCAGCAGATTTAGGAGCTAAAAAAGCTTCAGGG
>NW_020523876.1:160000-179460 GCF_003368295.1 Carassius auratus | reverse complement strand
ACACACACACATGTGTGTATTTTTGTCATTTTTATGTTTATGTTCTGTTTCTTTTCAGATGTCTATAAAGTTTTTAATTATTTTATTGCAGTTTTAGTTATTTTACTGTATCACGTTACGCTAAATGAAAGGGAGAATATTTGCTTTGGCAGTTATCTGAAATAAAATAAATAATGCAATAAAATATTAATAAATAAAAATTCAAACAAAGAACAAAATAACTAAAACATTAATTAAAATTCAAACTGAAAATATAAAATTGTGTTATAACAGAATTACAAAGGTTATTATATTTAACAAACTAAAAAAATATTTTTTTTACTTGAAATAAAATAAATGTTAAATGGAATGAAATAATCTATTTAAATGTATTTTATTTAAGATTGTTGTAAAAAAATTTTTATCATTTAGTTTACCTAAAACTAAATCTGGAATAAATATTTATAAAAAAATATATAGACATAGAAAGAAAACACACCAAAATCTGATTAAATAATTACATTAAAAAGCATAAACCTATATTTTTTAATGAAGATTCTGTTTAATAAAAATTTATAAAATTATAACAGTATGTAAATGACAGCTAAAATATCACACTGAGACATAAAACCTGCTCAGAATCAGACTGTGATTAAAATCAGATCTTCAGTAGCTCAGTCTCGTAATCACATTATGATGTTATATTAAAAAGACTAAAAACTACACGGCTTTAACATTAGAAGTAAATGAAAGCATCCCATCATCAGAAACCTCAGTCACGACAATCTTAAATCTGATCCGTGTTCCAGACACTTACACAATCAAACCAGAGATTTGGGGAATTTTGTGGTTTTCCATTGCTTTATTGAGTTTTCAGACGGCACTGAGGTCTGTCAGCCGTGTTTGTGCTTTTCGTCTCTGATTATGATATAATGGGCAACATTAGGCATCCGGGTCAATATGATGTGGATCATCTCTAACATATTTCGACCATGACTCGATCTGACTCTTTCTGTAGTTCTGTGCTCAATACAGACGCCTTAAAAACAGCAGCAAAAACTGTCCACTCCAAAACAGTCAAGACGTTCAAATTAACATGAAAGCAGATCATCTAAGGCTCTGTGTTTCTTACCTGCGTGCATGTCATACGCGAAATCCCCTGTGAAAACAATCACATGCTGTAAAACACATGCACAGGACACTAAACTATAACTAAACCATCAGAAACTATCATCACCGGCACGACAAACTCATCTGCTCTTACTCTGTTACAGGAATAACTCACACAAGATGACAATCAGCTGAAAACATGATCAGGAGGAGTGTGTGTCTTCATCAGATTTGGAGAAATGTAGCACTGCATCAGTGTCTCATCAATGGATGCTCTGCAGTGAATGGGTGCCGTCAGAATGAGACAATAATCCACAGCACTCCAGTCCATCAGTGAACAGACTCTCATTCTGACGGCACCCATTCACTGCAGAGCAATCCATTGATGAGACACTGATGCAGTGCTACATTTCTACAAACCTGATGAAGACACACACTCATCCTGATCTTGCATGAGCACATTTCCAATGTTCTTTCATTTTGTCTGGCCTGATTGTTTAATCGTGTGTGTGTGTGTGTGTGTGTGCAGTCTCACCGATGTGCAGGATGACGTCGTACATCCCCATCTGCGTCTCCTTCTGCAGTCGACTCAGAGACTGAGGGTTCTCGTTGCCCATGTCTCCAAACAGAGCGAATCTGGGGCTGAAGCCGAGGCTTTCGTTGAGAGAGGTGAAGTAGAAGACGTCGCTCCAGCCGGCGTCGCTGCCGCCAGTGGTACACTGAGACACACACACACATCTGTAAACATCTCTATGGTGCGGGTCACACACACTGAGTGAGGCCTGTGTGAAGGTTACCGTATGCAGCGGCCGGGTCAGATCGGTCAGCATGACCCGGTGGACGTACATCGTCCTGTTCTCCGGTCCTCCATCTATAAACACGCTTGAGTCTCCCTTCGCCGTGTGACTGAAGAGCTTCCCGCCCCACAGACCGTACTCAACTACGCTCTCGGTTTATTAGCAGTGGACCATGTGACCAACATCGAGTTCTTCACCCCTGAGGAAAGACGCTCGGTTATAACACCCGCTCGGGTCACATGACCCTCGTTACTGACACACAGGCAATCAAATATCATTTCAGCACATTTCAACCCTCTCTCACCTGAAACTGGCATCACTGTAGCAAAGAAAAATTATTATATATTATTTAAATCGTGTAGGCTGAAATATAATATCTCTGAAAAAAAATCCTTAATTTTAAGTGAAATGCACAACTAAAATAAAATAAAATAATAGATTTATTGACATTTTCAACAACAAGATTATGCTGAAAAACATCAAATAAAATATCATGACATTTCAACACCCTCTCTCAGCTGAAACCATCACTGTAATGAGAAAAAATTATTAGATAATATTTAAATCATAAAGTCTTTAAAGATCAGCTGTCAAAATCATAACTGTTCTAAAAAAAAAAATTAAAATTAAAAATTATTTTTTTAAGGGAAAAGTGCACTATTATTGGTCTGAATGAAATTTTCAATATTCTGCTAAAATATCAACTTAAATTACGTAAAATATTAAATACATTGACATTTTCAACAACAAAATTATGCTGAAAAACATTAAATAAAATCGAATAAAATATTAAATATCATGGCATTTCAACCCTCTCTCAGCTGAAACTCATTTCCTCCTGATAAAAAAAAAATCAACAGATTTTAAAATAATATATTAAATGACAGACAGCTGAGCGCTCTGCTGTCATATTTAATAGCATACACTCACGAGAGCCAAAAAATGACTGTCTATCATCGCTAAGAAGACAACAGATCCAAGAAATCACACAATGCAAACCCATCTGTCTTTGTTTTGTACCATATTTCCTCATAAAACGAGTAGATTATTCACATAATGCACGAAGCCTCTTTGACGGACAGCTGTCAATCATGAAGAGTGAGATCTGACCTGGATACGAGATGTGCACCTGCTCAGGTTGAGTCTGTAAGAGCGGCTCACAGCAGACAGCAGACATCAGACAGAGACACAGCAGAACACACACCGCCGCCATCGTCAGCTCTTCATCTGCTCACACACACACACACACACACACACAACACAGTCACATGACCGCACAGAAACACAGCATCTGAAGAAACAGTCTGATCTTTCAGAAAGCCTCTTCACCTGCTTCACATCCGCTGTGTTTGGATGGAGGACTGTAGAAATCACCTGAAATCAGAGGAGTTTGTGTTAGTTATAATACGTTTATCATTAGAAATACATCACAGCAGAAGTCAAACACCTGCAACAACACTAAAATACAAATACTAAATCACATATTAATATAATATGAGATATCATGACATTTCAACCTGAAACTGAAACTGAAAAAAAAAACATCTTTAAATATCAGCTTTCAAAAATCTGATTTGTTCTCACAATAGGTCTCATTTTCTAAATTAAAAGAAAAATATATATTATTTTTTGAGGGGTGCATTAGACAATTTCAATTCTGATTTTTCTGAGGAAAAAAAAATTACAAATTAATTATTATTAAATCAAATATTAAATACCACCGTGTAATTCCAACCTCCCTCATCTAAAATCGTTATTACTTTAATGAGTGAAAATTATATATTATTTAAATTGTGATGTCAAAAATACTAATTTACTTTTAACATTCAAAATGCACTTTCTTTTGAGGCTTGTTTGAAAAAAAAAATAATAACTTATTTCAAACAAAAATATTAAATATGACATTTCAACCTTCCCTCGTCTGAAATCGGCATTACTGTAATGAGGAAATATTATTATATTTTATTTAAATTATTAAGTTTTATACATCTGCTGTCACAAGTCGATTACATTTACATTTAATAATTCAGATAAACTGAAATATGCCTCTAAACAACCACTAAAGACCATATTAATTAATCCTGAGAGAATACGAACGCTCAGATAAATAAATGAGCAACAAACATGTCAAACATTTCGGACAGAACTAAATGAGACTGACAGACCCTCAAACACACACCTGATGTTGTTGTTGTTGTTTTCCGTGTAAAGCACTTCCTGCTCCAGCGGTCAGGTGATCTGTGTTTGTTACGTCAGCTGATCGTGCGCGCTCTCGTCACTGTTTTGACTTGTCCTGCAGAAACTCAGCGCTGCCTTGTTTTCTGTCATTTTGTAATCATTTCATCCTCAAAACGTGCTGATACTTCCCATTTATTATATATTTTTTTATTTTCCTTCTGTTGAATTTTGTTTCTTGTTTTTATTTGTTGTTTGTCTGTATATTGTTTGAGCATCAGTATATTTTTAAAGGGTTCGTCGAATCTGTGTACATTTTCTCGCGCTGTTATGGAGGTTCAAAAAATAATACTTTTATTCATGAACGACGCATTCAAATAATCAAAGGTGACAGTAAAGACATTCATAACGCTACAAAATATTTCTATTTCAAATAAATGCTGCTCTTTTGAACTTAATATTAATTTAAAATAAAAATTAATCGGTTTCCACAAAAAATATTGGACCGCAGAACACTGGTGACGTCATCACGCAGCGCCTGTCAAACTTTGACAGCTGAAAGTAATGTAAAGCGTCATGTGTTGGTTTATTTTTATCTGAAGGCGACAGCAGCTTTAAAGAACCACTGTTTAGAGACTCCGATGAAGATGCGCGCGTGTGTTACGGCGCTGCTGCTGCTCGGGCTGCGCGCGTGCTTATCTCAAGACGTCAGACATCATGAGGATGATGAAGAGGACGAAGATGTGATGTTTCAGACGCGGGCTCAGGTGTCGGGTCGAGCGCTGGTTCCGGGTGTCAGAGCTCGGGACTGGATCTCATCTGCTCGGGTTCTGCTGGACGGAGACAAACACGTGGGGTTCATCAGGTGCGCGTGCACGTCAGAACAAACACACGTGAGCGAGCGCAGATTACGATGCAATGCCAGCATGATTCCCAGCGAACGTACCTAAAATAAAATAAACTTCCCACGATGTTCCCAGAATGTTATGTTTTTGGTTGCCCCAAAAAAATTAGTCGTTCTCATTATGTTAAAAGAATGTTCTTATTTGGTCCCAAAGAATAACCAAACGTTCTCAGAACATTCCCAGAACGTTCTAATTTTGATCCCCCAAAAAATAAATAACCAAAAGTTCCCAGAATGTTCTAATTTTAATCCCAAAAAAATAACCAAAAGTTCTCAGAAGATTCCCAGTACATTCTAATTTTGATCCCAAAAAACCCCCCCAAAAATTCTCATAACATTCCCAGTACGTTCTAATTTTGATCCCAAAAAATAACCAAAAGTTCTCAGAACATTCCCAGAACGTTCTAATTTTGATCCCCCAAAAAATAAATAACCAAAAGTTCCCAGATCGTTCTAATTTTAATCCCAAAAAAATAAATAACCAAAATTTCCCAGAATTTTCTAATTTTAATCCCAAAAAAATAAATAACCAATAGTTCCCAGAGCGTTCTAATTTTGTTCCCAAAAAAATAAATAACCAAAATTTCCCAGAATTTTCTAATTTTAATCCCCAAAAAATAAATAACCAAAATTTCCCAGAATGTTCTAATTTTAATCCCCAAAAAATTTATTACCAAAAGTTCCCAGATCTTTCTAATTTTAATCCCAAAAAAATAAATAACCAAAATTTCCCAGAATTTTCTTATTTTAATCCCCAAAAAATAAATAACCAAAAGTTCCCAGATCTTTCTAATTTTGTTCCCAAATGAAGCATTCTGGAATCAAACAGGAGTGTTGTGTGTTTGCTGGGATGGCTCTATCCCAGGGTCGCGGGAAGTAATTTTGAACAGGGGGTGCTGTGAATTTTATTTTATTTTTTACAAAAAACCTATGAGCCTATAGGCCTATTTAAAATACATTTTAAAAATATATACATTGAGATTTACTACTTTATTGTCATATACACTTCAGTGCACAGCCAGCCAGGGTCTGAAACACACAGACATCAGTTCTCAGATATGCGCAATGCGCTATTAATCTGAAGCAGAATCAGAATCAGAAATAATAGTTTAAATAATAGTTTAATAATCGAAAAAAACGAAATAATTACTTTCATTACAATTTCAGATAGCCTATACATACATGCAACTCATTTATATACAACAAATAATATTACAACAAAATATAATATTAATCAAACTTCACAATAACGCTAAAACAATGCAATCGATTTGGTCAGCTGGCTTGAGTCACTGCACGTTTATTTCACACGCAACTCTATTAACTCCAAAATCTTGTTACGCACACCACAAGGAAATAATCTCTGACTATTTAAGCAATTTGTTTATTGAACAGTTCTCCACATCCATTACGCAAAGAACACACGCACAGTATAAAGCTTTCTGTCTCCATCTCCAACCTTTTTACACAAACCACAAGGAATCTCCGACTATTTAATATGGCTGGGTAAAAAATAGATTTTTCGATTAATCGTTTTTTAAAATGTGGTCGATTCAAAATCGATTCTCAAAGGCCATGAATCGATTTTTTTCCGTATTTATTTGAACGTAAGATTAGCGTTAATCTAATTACAAATCTTCTCCACTAGATGTCCTCTTATGTGCCTTGTGCGATGTTACCGACGAACCTATCATTCATTCATTCAGTTTAAAGCAGTGGTTCCATTTTCTGCAATGTGCGTCAGGTCATGCTCCCGTTCGCGTCTTACAGACTGCATCTTAAAGCCTCTTATACTTTCTGCGTCCTCGAGTCCGCTATGGACCGCTATGCAGGCTTGATGTAAACATCGCCATCGGAGAGTGTGTACCGAGTCTGAGCAGACAACCGCGCGGACAGGTGCGCGTGGTCAGTTGTCTTCAAAAGCACAATTGCACATGTTCAGGCAGTGTGAAGAAGCCCATTGCCAATCGAACCAATCGGGCCGGGCTCGGGCTTGTGCGGTAAATGAGCGGTCATGTAATGTTTCGATTAGCGCGAGAAAGATGCGAAAATGTATGCTGAGTAGTTGAAACGGAGGCTTGCTTCTGGCGATTACGTTTTGGTAGCACCAGCAACTAAAGCAAAGTCTGAGGTTTGGAAAAGTTTTGACCTTGTTTATAATGAGAATAATGAGTGAATAATGACGCACCATCAGTGAGCGCAGGAGCGCGCTGAAGACATCTACAGTGGATTCAGTGATTTTCCTCCACATAAACACTTAGGCCTTACCTAATCTTGGTGAGTAAATGTTTTTCAAATAATAACTAAATATTACTTGAGTCTTAAATGCATAATGTAGACAGAGTAGGCTATATAAGCTAATGTTGGCATTATTATTTTATTATGTCAGCTGCTATGGCGAAGCAAATCCGGCAGAGCCTTTATCTTAATTCATTTCGTTATTGCCAAATACCCATCTTAATTTATAATTTATCTTAATTAAATTTTTTAAGAAAGACTTGATTTTATTGGTGCGTTGGCCTATTTATATGCTAAATGAGCCTATACCTTAGGGCTATTTATAGAGTGCTGAGATGTTACGATGTTACAGAGGACTTATTTCATTTATTTGTTCAAACTTCCAAGTGGCCTATTACGTTAGTCATGTATAAATGACTCATTCCTGACAAAAGGCAAAAGAGCTGTGTGCTGCGTACATTTGAATAATGTCGGGTTGTAAATGGGTTCGGGCTTTTAAAAAGCTGTCAATCAAAATGTACGTGTCGGCTCGGGACGTGTCGGGCTTATATTTTAAGGCCCGATTACAGCTCTAATAGAAAATCGAATCGAGAATCGAAATAGAATCGATTTTAGAGCTTGTGAATCGAAATCGAATCGATCTGGAACATCTGAATCGATACCCAGCCCTACTATTTAAACGTTATTTAACAGTTCTCCACAACCATTACACAAAGAACACACGAACGAAATAATACTCTCCATCTCCATCCCCACCACCTTAAAAAAATACTATAGTGTACTACTTACAATTGCTTGGCTAGTCAAAGCTGATCCCACACTTGTTGCCAAAAAAAAAAATGTTACAAGCGCGTTACAAATATTTTAATAGGCCTACATTTTTTTAAATCTCCCTCTCATCACTAGGGGGTGCTGCAGCACCCCCAGCACCCCCACTTCCCGCGGCCATGCTCTATCCTGTACTGAAGTACCAGACCAGTCCTGCTTCTTTCCACAGAGATGATGGAAGTTTCACAGTCAGTGACGTTCCGTCCGGATCGTATGTTCTGGAAATCTCGTCTCCGACCTACAGATTCCAGCCTGTGCGTGTTGACATCAGCTCCACAGGGAAGATGAGGTGTGTGGATGTTAAGCAGTAGAACACACTTACAGTGCATGATACGCCAGTGTTTGTGTGGAAATAACCAGGGTTTTATTAACGTGCAGGGCTCGTGTGGTCAACTACATCAGGACCTCGGAGGTGATCCGACTGCCGTACCCGCTTCAGATGAGATGCGTCGGTCTGCATTCATACTTCATCCCGCGGGAAACCTGGGTCTGGTCAGATTTCCTCATGAACCCGATGGTGCGTCAGAGTAAAATCACTCTCGTCCTGACACCGATGCACCAGTTTCACGCTTTCCCCTTCATCCTCTCAGGTTCTCATGATGGTTCTTCCTCTTCTGATAATCCTTCTTCTTCCTAAAGTCTTCAACCCTAGCGATCCTGAGATGAGACGGGTATGAACTCTTTCTTAGTGCAGGAATGCTTTGCTCTGATTGATCACTGATCATTTGATTGATTGATTGATTGATTGACAGGAGATGGAGCAGTCCATGAACATGCTGAACTCCAACCAGGAGCTTCCAGACGTCTCGGAGCTCATGACCAAGTTCTTCTCAGCACCCAAAGGTCACGAGAAGGCAGGAGGCGGAGCCAGAGGCCATAGGGGTGGAGCCCCTGCTGCAAGGGGCGGGGCCTTGAGGCGGAAAACAAGAGATTAATGTGCACCTCACATCATATACAGAATGAAACAGAAGCTAAGAGCGTGAAAAAGCTTTTATTATTCATTATTCACAAACTTTACAGGTTCATCTACTGTGTTTATCAGAGTCAGAACACAATATTTCATCTGTGTTTATATGTGAAAGACACTTTACCATCATTATACTGCTGCTGAATCTCAACTGGATTATTGATTTACTCAAGCTGCTTCAGCATCACGATGTAACACAGTAACACTTTACAATAAGGTTTCATTAGTTAATGTTAGTTTATGCATTAACTAAGACAAAAATGCATTTGTTACAGTGTTTATTCATCTTTGTGGACGTGAGTTATTAAAAACAAATGTTCATTGTTCAGGGTTTCTGCAGGTCTTAAAAAGTCTCAATTCATCCCATAAATTAAGGTCAAAAAATACAAAAGTGTATGAGTGTATGTGTGTGTATGTGTGTGTGTGTGTGTGTGTCTGTGAGAGGGTGTGTCTGTGAGAGGGTGTGTGTGTGTGTGTGTGTGTGTGTGCGAGCATGTGTGAGCTTGTGTGTGTGTGTGTGTCAGTCAAATGAGCCCAGTGTCACATTTATGGTCAGAGACTGATTCTAAATATAGCAGACAGTTCTGAAGTGACCCGTCACAGAGAAGTAAACACAAAGTTCATCAAAACACAGATCTATAGTAAATGCACTACAAAAAAATTATCTGAAAATTATGCAGAATTGTACATTTTCCAACCAAATATCTCATTAGTGTCCATGAAGACTGACATTAGATGCTCACTGCACTCATACAATCCTCAAACACTGCCATTTTTGTACGAAAATAAATAATCATGGAGAAAAAAAAAAAAAAAAAAGAATATATATATATATATATATTCAGTACTTTTATTTTTAGTTTGCGCTGAATCCGATGTGTTAGCTCCTGGTGTAGAAACAGACTCCTGTGATGTAGTGATGGATCTCTGCCGGAGGTCTGGGTTCAGCCGGTAATCAGGTCATGATTCAGTCACTGCTGTTGCAACACAGAGTCAAAGGCTGAAATGAATCAGATAAAACAAATGAAACTACAGTAAAGAGTCCAGATAAAGGCTTTAACCCTTTCAGCGACGGGTTGAAGTCCAGCGCTGATAGTGGACACTTTGCTTCTTTCTCTCACTGCTGTCGGTCACACACTCTCAACGGTAAGACTTCACAGCAACTACAGAAGATCGTTCCTCCGGCTGTGATTCTCCTGCTTTTCTCTCTCTGTCTCTCGCTCAGATGATGGTGAGGCTCTGGGTTTGTCTCTTCCTGCTGGCACACGTTCAGTCCGAACCGCTTCCTGCTAAAAACATCCATCTGCTCACTCCAGAGGAGCACAAACTCGTCCTGAACCTCGGACAGAAAGGTCAGATCAGTGCGTATGCTGTTTAACATCAGCACTGATTATTAATTCATCTTCCTGTAAATGATTCATTAGAAATCTTATCTTAGAAGTCTTCATAATCTGACATCACCTGGGCCTCTTTTTAATTATAATGAAATATCTGTTTAGTCCTAGTTTTAGGCCGCTGTTGTTGTTTAATGCTTGTTAATCTAATGAAATCAAACTCATGTGTCAGATATAGAAATACTCGTTTTATTTGTTAGAGTGAATTCAGAGCAGATTTGGTTCCACTAACCCACATCTGAGCCATCAGAGCAGAGGTCAAAGGTCAAGCAGGGCTCAGGGCGTTTTCATTGTAAATTGTTCTCATAAAGACTACATCCATACAGATTATCAAGCTCAATCTTTAGCCATTTTTATTTTAATAATAATTTTCATTTCACTTTTTAATATCTTTCTTTTTAGCTTTTATTTCTTTTGTTCTAGTTTTAGAAATTTTTGTACTTCAGTTGAAACACATTTCAGTTAGTTGCCAAGGCAATATTTCTTCTTTATTTCCCTTTTTTTTAAAATCTCTATTTAGCTTTATTTCTACATTTATAATAAATATGTTTTACATATACATTTAGTCATTTATGCTTTTATCCAAAGCGACTTACAAATAAAGTCATTGGAAGCAATCAAAAACAACAAAAGAGCAATGATATATAAGTGCTATATTGATTCTCAGTTAGCTTATGTATATATATATATATATATATATATATATATATATATATATATATATATATATGAAAGTTCGTATTTTTAAGTTAGCTGCCAAAGCAATATTTCTATATTTTTATTTAGTTTATATATATTTTATTATGTTTTTGTTTTATTTTTAGAAAGTTGTATATGTATCAGTTACTTGCCAAGGCATCAATTCAAATATATCAATATTTATATTTCATTTCAGCTTAATTTTTTATTACCAGAAACTATTTTTAATAGTTTAAATTAACAACACAACGCTGATTCAGAATAACATCACTGATGATCATCCACAACAAAACCAGGAGTATGAATCAGTAGAGTCAATTAATAAAGTAATGAATCATTTGAGTCAGTTAATAGAGTCATGAATCAGTGGAGTCAATTAATAAAGTAATGAATCAACAGAGTCAGTTAATCGAGTCATGAATCAGTGGAGTCAGCTAATAAAGTCATGAATCAATGGAGTCGGTTAATAAAGTAATGAATCATTTGAGTCAGTTAATAGAGTCATGAATCAGTGGAGTCGGTTAATAAAGTAATGAATCAATGGAGGCAGTTAATCGAGTCATGAATCAGTGGAGTCGGTTAATAGAGTCATGAATCAGTGGAATCAGTTAATAGAGTCACTTGAGTCAGTTAATAGAATCAGGAATCAGTGGAGTCAGTTAATAGAGTCATGAATCAGTGGAGTCAGTTAATCGAGTCATGAGTCACTTGAGTCAGTTAATAGAATCAGGAATCAGTGGAGTCAGTTAATAGAATCAGGAATCAGTGGAGTCAGTTAATCGAGTCATGAATCAGTGGAGTCAATTAATAAAGTAATGAATCAGTGGAGTCGGTTAATAGAGTCATGAATCAGTGGAGTCGGTTAATAGAGTCATGAATCAGTGGAGTTCGGTTAATAGAGTCATTAATCGGTGGAATCAGTTAATAGAGTCATGAATCAGTGGAATCAGTTAATAGAGTCATGAATCAACAGAGTCAGTTAATAGAGTCATGAATCAGCGGAGTCAGTTAATAGAGTCATGAATCAGTGGAGTCAGTTAATAGAGTCATGAATCAGTGGAATCAGTTAATAGAGTCATGAATCAGTGGAGTCAGTTAATAGAGTCATGAATCGGTGGAATCAGTTAATAGAGTCATGAATCAGTGGAATCAGTTAATAGAGTCATGAATCAACAGAGTCAGTTAATAGAGTCATGAATCAGTGGAGTCAGTTAATAGAGTCATGAATCGGTGGAATCAGTTAATAGAGTAATGAATCAGTGGAATCAGTTAATAGATTCATGAATCAACAGAGTCGGTTAATAGAGTCATGAATCAGCGGAGTCGGTTAATAGAGTCATGAATCAGTGGAGTCAGTTAATAGAGTCATGAATCAGTGGAGTCAGTTAATAGAGTCATGAATCAGTGGAATCAGTTAATAGAGTCATGAATCAGCGGAGTTGGTTAATAGAGTCATGAATCAGTGGAGTCAGTTAATCGAGTCATGAATCAGTGGAGTCGGTTAATCGAGTCATGAATCAGTAGAGTCCGTTAATCGAGTCATGAGTTTCATGATGATCATGAATCATTCACCATCAGTCTGCAGGCTACGGTCAGTCCGCTGTATTTCTCACTTGTGATTCTGCCGTTGTTCTGTCTCAGGGTTTCCTCGGGACTGTTATGAGCTGTGGCAGAGCTCTGGCGGTCAGGCTCAGGACGGCCTGTATCTGATCCGCCCCGGAGACTCGCCCATCGCCGTATACTGCGCCATGCAGGAGGGAGGCTGGACGGTGGTGCAGCACATCACGGTCAACAGCAGCGTGGACTTCGACCGCGGCTGGGACGAGTACAAGCACGGCTTCGGATCCCTGACCGGAAACCACTGGCTGGGGAACGAGCACCTGCACCGGCTGACCCGCGGCCCGGCCCGGTACAAGCTCGGCATCAAGCTGGTGGACAAAGACGCGGTGACCAAGACGGGCGAGTATGAGCCGGTGCTGGTGGAGGACGAGGAGGCGCAGTACCGTCTGCGTCTGGGTCTGTTCCAGGGCACTGTAGCAGACGCTCTGACGCTCGACACCGAGAACTACCTTCACGACAACCAGCGCTTCACCACCAGAGACAGAGACAACGACAACTACTTCCAGAACTGTGCCCAGCTGGAGTTCCAGGGCGTGGCGGGCGGCGGCTGGTGGTACGACGCATGCGCCGGCGCGAACCTGAACCGCAGGAACGTCATCTACTGGCAGAAAGACTGCAACAAAGAACACCTGTGCAAATACGCCTGGATGATGGTGAAGCCCTCAGAGCAGCTCAAAGTGATTCGCTCCGGAGACTGTGCCAGAGACGAACTCTGAGCATCCTCAGTTAACTATAACGAGCTTTGTCTGAGGGAATAAAATGCTAAAAATTATGTTCATCCTCAGTATTTTTATCTCTTTTTTTTTCAGTACAAACTTTCTAAAATCAAACACATTTACTGGAGATTCACAGTGACGGAAGATATGAAGAGAAAGTGATAAAAATAAAGCACCTTAAAAGGAAAACAAATAAGGTTTTCCGACTCATAACGCATTCAGAATCTGCAGTTTTCACATTACGTTTGTACTTAAAGAAACTTCTCATTGAGTGAATGTGAAAAAGTGTCAAGGTTTTGAATGTTACCATGTTAGAATCGGATGCAAAATCTATATTTTTTTTACATTTATGAGAAATTTTATTTGAGTAAATCATTGCATGTAATTTATAAGACCAAATAATATTAGAATTATCATTATTAACTTCATTGGAATTAATGGAATTTAATAAAATTTGTTTTGATTAATTTTTTAAACTAAAATCCATTTTATGTGCACAAACTTTCACTTTCAGATGAAAACCAAAAGTGACCTTACATGCTGCAATAGTTCATCAGTAGATGACATATTCAGGTTCATCAACAAAATTCAGTCCAAAAGTGTGTGAGATATTCAGAAAAGGCTAAATATATTAGTTTTTTGACACTTAACTTTTTAGATAATTTTACATAAAGTATTTTAACACTATTGGCGCTCCATACTTGTTTAAAACATTTTAAATGGTTATATCTCTTAAAAACAATAGTAAAAAATCTGAAAATAAATAAATAATAATAATAATAATAATAATAAGGTGTATTTTAAGGGTCTTCAAGCATTTGCAAAGTTTTTTTCTCTTACTAAAAACCATGCTTTTTTGTTTTTGTTTAAGAAACTTTCATTTAGAAATCTCTTCCAGGTCAAAACAAACTCAAATGCGTTATTCGAGTATTTATCAGAAAACGTGTTTTTCGAGTTAATGTATCTTGCCTTAATAATGTTTAGATGTTTGTACTGGAAAACAAAACATATAGCAATAAACCCATTCAACACATTAGAATCAATTATCCAGATCAAATATTTCATTTTATTCAATAAACATTTCAATATTAGAGTTATTTGTACTGAAGAGTCCAAAGGGTCTCCTGACACTGATATAAAAATCCCACGGTCATGGGTTACACGGAGTTAAAGAACAATAAAACTGCATCTGTGATCACCTTCACGGAGTTGTTTACGGCACATCAAAACAAATCTTCCAAGCACCTATAGATTAAAATCACACTTCGTCCTTAAAACAGTTTGTTTCACATCATCAACACGATCAACATCTTCCTTCATTAAAGCTCCTCTGTGTTCTTATAATGACACGAGAAGGTATTTTGAGTCGGTACAAGCCTCTGGAACACAACATCAGCCCTTTAACACTGACACACATGAAGAAAATCACCTGTGATGGGTGTTTGTTCATCGTAATCAGTGTTGGATCTTTATTTCATTAACGGATGATTGTTGTGAAAGCGTCTCAGAATCCAAGACAGACTTACAGTGACAAGACACAAAAATACTTATGAAAACATTAAAGGAGGAATTCACTGAATGCACGGAATTGAATAAAAATGGTGTGTAGAAATGCAAAAAACACTTTGCTCAAAAAGTGTTGCTCAAAAGCAGTCTGAAGTCTCTGGGGTATATTTGAAGCAATATACAACAATACATTGTATGGGTCAAAATTATACATTTTTATTTTATGCCAAAAATCATTAGGATATTAAGTAAAGATCATGTTCTATGAAGATATTTAGTAAGTTTCCTACCGTAAATATATCAAAACGTAATGTTTGATTAGTAATATGCATTGCTAAGAACTTCATCCAAACAACTTTAAAGATGATTTTCTCAATATTTGTTTTTTTTTAGATTTAGATTTTCAAATAGTTGTATCTCAGATTTTTGCTGAGCAGAAGAGGCTTCCTTAAAATCACACACACACACACAAACTGAAGTGTAGTGTGTCCCTCTAAGGAGAGCCGTCTGAGTGTAAGTGTGAGGTCAGATCTGTCTCAGCTGAGAGTGTTTCCGGCCGCAGGCTTCGCTCCGCTCCAGTACAGCTTCTCCTCGCTCCTCTTCTTCCTCCAGTGGAACAGCAGCAGCATGCGGAAGGTCTTCTGGAAGGTCTTGTTGCACAGAGCGTAGCACATGGGGTTGACGGTGCTGTTGACGTAACACAGCCAGTATCCCAGATGCCAGAGCGAGAGCGGCACGCAGTCGGAGCAGAAGGTGGACACCAGCACCATGATGTTGTAGGGCGTCCAGGTGAGGATGAAGGCCAGCAGGATGGCGCTGAGAGTCTGCGCCGCCTTCTTCTCCTTGATCAGAACCATCCTCTTCCTCTTGGTGATCTGGCTCTTCAGCGTGCCTTCCACAGGTTTGGAGGAAGACGGTGCGTTCACAGACTCGGCCGACGACAACGAAGAGGGCTTTTCCTCTCCATTAGCGCTCTTCGTAGAACGAACGTCTTTGAATTTATAAGAAATGCACTTTTTGTTTCTCGTCTCTTTGAAGACACAAGGAGAAGCCGAACGCTCTTCTTCTTCGGATGAAGCGTAGCTGAAGTTGGTCAGCTGCTCTTCAGCCGGTTTGGACGTCCAGGACCTGTCTTTTGAAGTGAGACACGAACGAGTCTTACAATTCTGCGTGTCTGAATTAGTCGAAGAGTTGAGTCCTTGCAGCTCGGCCAGATCTTTGGTGCGTCGCTCGGTCTCCTTATAGATCCGACAGTAGAGGATGGTCATGACGGATACGGGAACATAAAAGGCGGCTATCGCCGTGCCAAACGTGATCACAGGTTCAGAGAAGAACTGAATCTGACACTGTCCTTCAGGAACCGTTCGCTTTCCGACGAAATACTGCCAGCAGAGGATGGGCGGAGCCCAGAGGACGAAAGACACGAGCCAAGCCAATCCGATCATGATTCCCGCTCGCTTCGGGGTCCGTTTGGCACGATACGTCAGTGGACGTGTGATGGAGAAGTAGCGGTCGAAACTAATGACCAGCAGGTTCATCACAGACGCGTTACTGGCCACGTAATCCAGAGCCAGCCACAGATCGCAGGCCACACTTCCCAGAGCCCAGCGGCCCATGAGGATGTACGACGTGTAGAGGTTCATGGAGAAGACGCCGATGATGAGGTCAGCGCAGGCCAGGCTCAGCAGGTAGTAGTTGTTGACCGTCTTCAGCTGGCTGTTCACCTTGAAGGACAGCATCACCAGAACGTTCCCCACGATGGTGATGAGGCTGACCACGGCGGAGACGGTTGCTATGGTGACCGCCTCCCACAGGCTGTGAGTGAGCAGGTGTGTATCAGAGACGTTCCTCTCTCCGTCCATCTCCTGAAGAAACACACAACACACACAGACTGAAGACGAGGAGGGAACACATGATATAGGAAAACGGTTGAAAAACGGTTAATACAACAAAATTGAGTTTATTTGAAGTGCTGAAAATGAAACAATGAAAATAAAAATAAATTAAAACTGAAACAAGGGATAAGATGAAACTTAATATTCTTTAATCCAGGGTTATTATTGTTAACGAAAACTAAAAGGATGAAAACATTTTTGTTATTTAAAAGAAGCTGAAATAACATGCAATAGGAATATTAGATGGAAAACTGATTTTTTTTGTTTATTTCATGTGCTTAAAATGTCTAACTGAAAATAAATAAAAATAAAAATAAATTAAAACAAAAATTTTAAAAGCACATAGCAAAATTACTAAAATAAAAATAATAAATAAAATAAATAATAAAACTAAAATAAAAATGAACACTTAAAATAAACTAAAACCAAATTCAAAATATTAATAAAACCGACAGATTTAATCTTAGAAACTATCATGTATTTTTACATCATGTTTAGAAAATAAATCTATATGCTATAATGTCTATCTAAACATCTCTATTTTCTCTATTTCAATTTTTTTTTTAATAAATTAGTCAGATTTTTTTATGAAGGTTCATTGATTTAGTTCATCAGAACGTCATCACCATCATCATAATCATCTTAAAAATACATTAGATACATTACATTAGAATACAGAACTCTAAAGAGCTAATATAAGAACTATTATACTTAGTGTCTTTTCATTAAAAGTCATTATTTCATTCCATTTGAAGTCTATTTGGAGAGAAATCAACATCATCATCCTCTAGAGGACAGAAGTCAGATTTCAGTCAACAGTCATTCAGTTACTAATATAGACTGTTATATCATTAAATACTCCAATCAAAGTGAGTATTATTACCCAGAAATCATCGCTGCACTCAGCTAGCGTTTAAAGGGAGTTTTCTGTGTGAACGGGTGGATGGACGCTCATCCATGATGCTTCAGAGAAACGGAGGAGTGATGAATCAACATCATCTGAGTGAAGACAAAGCAAACAAACACTCGAGGACAGCACACGTGTGTAAACGTGTGAGGAAACAGCAGACAGATCAGAATCATCAGAATCACACACGTGCATCAGATTCAGTCGCTTTACTTTACCTTTAACACCCACTGAACCTCTTTATAATTAAAACATACAAACATGGTTTTACATTCGAAATAAACCTTCTTTACTTGTAATGATAGCTCCACGAAGAACCGTCTACTTTTCCATTGTTCTTTATTGAAGAAAAATACATCATATATGGATCTTTATTAAAAAGTTTGCTGAAAGGTTCCATGGTCTATAGTTTGTCTTTGTTTTTGTTTTGTTTTTTTTCTGCTTTTATGTTAAATTAAGTTCTAGATATTAGTTTTTTAGTAAGTTTTAGTATGTTGTTGTGTGCTTTGGATATTTTTATTAGTTTTGTTTTTGTTTTTAAATATACATATATATTTACACACATACATTTACATTTAAATCTAAATTTATGCATTTAGCAGACGCTTTTATCCAAAGAGACTTACAGTGTATCAATTTTTACATATTGTATATATTTATTATATTACAATATTATCTATTATTTACATCTTATACAGTATTTAACTTATATTTCAAGTATATTTTGGCCAGATTTTTTATTTATTTATTTTTGCCATAAACATGGATGAAACATTGAAACATCAGCTTATTTGTTCATCCATCATCATAAAGAGCCTGATCACAGTTTGAGCTCATGTGTGATCAGTCCTGATGAGGAAACCAGAGACGGACAGAAACACTGAACCTGATCCAGATTCACTCCTAATTCACACTCGATGTGTGTGAACCAGCTTGGGGCAAGTTGTCACGTTTTATTTTAATATTAGCTCATCAGTAACCATTTTAGCTGGCCAAAATATGATTTATATGCAACATTTATTCAATGAAAAAAAATAGTATTTTATTATATTTAAACAAAAATACTAAATGTAAAAATAAAAAAGGGAGCCACATCACAAGACAGAAATTCAAATCAATAAACAGCTGTGACAACTTACCCCGCTCAGTGTGACAACATGCCCCGCTTCACGCCTCACACAGACCTCGTCCGGCAGCAGATGTCCGCAGGGTAAACATGGTAAACATCTGTGGTTTTACTCCTCCAGCGTTTCTACATCCAGTGTGAGTGCAATGCTCCATCAGAACACACTCACACTCGAGCGATCGAGAGCTGCTCCCAGCGCTGGACTCACATTGTGACGAGAGATAGAGGAGATGAGGATCCTGAGACGTGAGCTGTGTCCTCCTCACTGACACACACACACACACACACAGAGAGAGAGAGAGAGAGAGAGAGAGACAAGGCGAGATAACTAGCTGGTTAATTAGCCGTGTTGAGCTGAGTTATTGTGAATGTGTTTGAGCTTCATCACGGCTGTCATCCTCATCCTCACACTGTGTGAGAGATCCTGACACACACACACACACACACACGCACACATGTTTGTTTTTGTGTAAAGTGTGTTCATCCCATAGGTGTAATGGTTTTTATTCTGTAGAAACTGTATATTCTATGGTCCTTCACCAACTCTACACCTAACCCTAACCCTCACAGGAAACTTTGTGCATTTTTACTTTCTCAAA
>NW_020523876.1:50000-155000 GCF_003368295.1 Carassius auratus | reverse complement strand
ACAAAATAAAAGGTAATTTAATTATTTTTTTATTTTACTTAAATTTCTTGAATTACTTATAATTTACTTACAATTATAATTAAATGATTAGTTGTCATTTTATAAATTATACTCAATTATTAAAGAATAAATAATGACAAAATCACATGAAATTTCTTTGAAAAACAGACACTGAGATAGAAACACTGGTTTAGTTGAGCTCTGTGTTCAGCTCAGATCATGTTCATCCTGACTCTATATGAACCGTGTTTAATATTGTTTTGAGGATGAGGGCGTCACACACCTGTCCATCATTCATCCGTCAGACTGGACAGAAGATGAATTTACACCTAAACACTGTAATGCATCAGAAGTGTTCATCTTCTCTTCTCTTCTCTTCTCTTCTCTTCTCTTCTCTTCTCTTCTCTTCTCTTCTCTTCTCTTCTCTTCTCTTCTCTTCTCTTCTCTTCTCTCCTCTCCTCTCCTCTCCTCTCCTCTCCCCTCCCCTCCCCTCTCCTCCTCTCCTCTCCTCTCCTCCTCTCCTCTCCTCTCCTCTCCTCTCCTCTCCTCTCCTCCTCTCCTCTCCTCTCCTCTCCTCTCCTCTCCTCTCCTCTCCTCTCCTCTCCTCTCCTCTCCTCTCCTCTCCTCTCCTCCTCTCCTCTCCTCTCCTCGTCTGTGAGCTTGAGCTCGTCCCGTCTGGACTCCGCGGGGGACAGCAGTGTTTTCTTCAGCTGATGCTCCAGTTAGACCCAGTGGGTCATTCTGTTATTAGCAAACTAGTCAGTTTAGCCTCGTGTGATGAGAGACCTTCAGAAGCAGCGGTCGAAGATACTCTGGAGACACTAGACGTCTGCCTGAGATCTAGATCTATAACACAGCCACAGCTGATCGGTGCTGGAATACACCTACACATACAATCTGCTGAAAACAATGACTAAACTGACCTGCAGCAGAAACATTATCATGCATAAAAAACATCATTCAAATCAGGGGTGGTTCTAGGGTGAGTGGAGATCCGGGGCTTAGCCCAGAAAAATCCATGTGACTTTTTATTTTCATAAATCAGAAAGATTTACCTTGTTTAAAATATACAAACACAATAAAAACAAAAACAAATTTAAAATATTTTATTTAAAGTATTGCGGAAAATACATCTACTTTTTGCAAACAAAAATTAAGAATTGCAAAACAAAAGAAACAGCGCGAAAGCAATGATTTTGCAAAAAATGTTTTCCATGGTCATATCTATTAATTTATTTGCAATGCTGCTTTTATTTTGTGTGTCAGTGTAGTTTGATCTTGCGAAGCCATCTTTCCTTTGCGCTTCACTTTTCTGCACGTCTCTCTTTGAAGCAATGTTTTGACGTGGGGGCGGAGTCAATGGACGGGGGCGTGTTCAACATGCCTCCATGGAAGTGACGTCATCGGCCCGAGACGCAGCTCACTGATCCAGGTGCTGTCATGATGAGCAGAGATTTCGAGTGGATCGTTTATTTTTATTCAGTAGCATTAAAACATTCATGTTTTCGTTTTATTTACTTTATTAGCAAATGTATGTGTATTAGCAGTGTTTGCTCAAGTTAAAGAAGTTGTTAACATGAACATCTGCTGTATATTTCTCTCGATGTGCACACTTTTATAGCATTGTGTATTGGGATCGCAAATCATTTGCATCAGTTCAGGAGTTCGTAGCGGGATCGCGAATCATTTGAGTCAGTTCGGGAGTTCGGAGCGGGATCACGAATCATTTGAGTCAGTTCGGGAGTTCGGAGCGGGATCGCGAATCATTTGAGTCAGTTCGGGAGTTCGGAGCGGGATCGCGAATCATTTGAATCAGTTCGGGAGTTCGTAGCGGGATCGCGAATCATTTGAGTCAATTTGGGGATCGCGAATCATTTGCATCAGTTCGGGAGTTCGTAGCGGGATCGCGAATCCTTTGAGTCAATTTGGGGATCGCGAATCATTTGAATAAGTTCGGGAGTTGGAGCGGGATCGCGAATCATTTGAGTCAATTTGGGGATCGCGAATCATTTGAATAAGTTCGGGAGTTCGTAGCGGGATGGCGAATCATTTGAGTCATCTGACTCCAGTTTGGGAGTTGGAGCGGGATCGCGAATCATTTTAATCAGTTAGGTGTTCGCAAATCATAGCTGTAGAACCCCAATGATCCCTTTCTTCTAACAGTTTGTTAAATGCATTTACAATTCCTTTAGAAAAACAATTTTTACTGATTGATTCATTTGTTTCGTGCTCCATAGAATGAGCTTCTAAAATGATTTCAGAGATAAAAGATGCCTACTCAGTTGGTGATGGAGTACAACATTGAATTAATAAATAAATAGTTATTACACATTAATTTAAAATACTACTACTAATTATATTCTTATATTCTATAGTCTGTCTTCTGTCTAAAAATGAAATCATATTTTTTTAAATTAAAATAAATATTTTTTTCAATAAAAACGTGGGAAAATGACCAAAAAATAATTTACAATATATTGCAAAATAAACTTAAAATAGTTTCTAAAACATTTAGCTTATAAAACTTACAAAAGTGAATTTAATAGTGCTGTCAAATTGATTGTGATACATATTTTTATATTTGATTTATATAACACATATAAATTACATGCATTTATTATATATACATTTATTTATGTGTATTTATATACACATCATAATCAATCTTTTTAATCAGCATTAGAATTAAATCATTAAATGTAAATTAATATTTCTGAAACAAAACAATCAAAATAAAGCACTCAAAATGAAATAAAAAAAAATTAAATTTAAATATTTTAACAAATCAAAATAAAACTAAATTAAATAAATGTTTTATTATAATAATTTCTAATAATATAGAACAATTACAAAAAATGTATTAAATCATGAATGTAAATGTAAAATTAAAATAAAATAAAACGTCAATAAAGAAAGTCCTTCACTGTTTCTGTTGGGCACATCTGTCTGTCTCTCATCTCTCTGTCCTCAAGCGTCTCTGTGTCACTGATGATGATCGGGTTGTCATGCAGTCACACTAAAGGTCACAAGAAGCCAGGAGTACACAGATGAAATAACACGTGTGTGTGTGTGTGTGTGTGTGAACACGGAGTATTACAGTGTGATGGAGCATCACTGAACAAACAGCATCAGATGCACACACTACTGACTCCTCACCTGGACACTACTGAGGTTCATGACATGATGACATGCAAGAAATCAGGAAAATATTATTATTAAAATACAAAAAAAAAAAGAAAGAAAATTGTAAGTGGAACCCTGAATACTAAATCATAAAATATACAATTTTAAAATAAAATAAATATAAATAAGGTATACAATATAATGTTAAATTAAAATATTTTTTAAAATATAAAATATATCTAAATAAATCACTTACTAAAATTATTTTATAAAAAATTAAAAATGTTAATAAATATTTTAAAATTAAAACAAACTAAAAACTAAAAACAATCAAATAAAGTATATAATAAAACTTGTATCATAAAAATGTAAATAAATAATTTTGTATAAAAACAATTAAATGTTAATGTAAAATTAAAATAGTAAAAAAAAACACAAATATACAAAATATACTTTTATCATATTTTTAATAATTAAAATAATTTAAAATGAAAAAAGTATTTTAAGTCATAAAAACATAAAATTACAACAATTTCTGAAAAACAATCAAAATAAAACTTAAAATGAATTAAATCATAAATGTGAGATTGAATCAAATATTCTTTTTTTAAACAATAAAAAAATAAAAAAATAAATGATTCAAAATTTAAAATTAAAAGAAATTATAACAAACAAATTAATAAAAATAATAAATATATATTTAAATAAAACACTTAATAAAAAAATAA
Source organism: Carassius auratus (assembly GCF_003368295.1). Taxonomy (NCBI): domain Eukaryota; kingdom Metazoa; phylum Chordata; class Actinopteri; order Cypriniformes; family Cyprinidae; genus Carassius; species Carassius auratus. The sequence goes on along the minus strand of NW_020523876.1, from coordinate 151,149 downwards.
TATCTGTTTACCTAAACACGTGAATGTGATGCTAAATTATTTTGAGGGTTGTGTGTGACGTTACACAACTTCACAAGAGTTTGAGCTCCGTTCATATGAAGTCTGCCTAATTTACCTGTAAATGCAAAACGCCGCTGTGAAGGAAGAACAAAGTGTTGTTTTCTACTGAACAAAGCGTGTGTGTAAAGATGTCAAATGAGCGGCGGCTTCGACAGAAGAGGTTTATTGCATCAATATCTTTATTTGTCCTTCTAAACAAAAGCACAATTCAGCAAAGCTACAACATACGAACGGCCAAACGAGAGCATTTCCATCTGAAACCAGGAGACGGGAGCACGAACAGACCTCCACGACATCGGGAGGGAACGCAGGTCTTGCATAGCTCAGATGTGATGGAGGTAAGGCACTTGACGAAGGTTTGAGTCGGGAATCTCCTCGTCTCTACGGGCAAGCAGGCAAAGGGTCCGAGGGAGTGTGAACACACGCACAAACACGCGTGCTTTTGGCATCATGCTGTCCAAACGCTTGTGCATCACCCCAGAGTTTCTCAAAAAACTGGAAAAAACCTTGTGCAATGGTTCTGGGCTCAAAGAAGGCAACGTGTTGAGCTGTTCTGTCTTTTGTTGAGGGACTGAAAAGGAAAAGAACGGTTTGAAACCAGAGCAGACAGAGGGAAAGAGAGAGAGAGAGAGAGAGACTCCTCTGAATTGGCACTGGATTGGATCTGAAGGAAACGCAGCTCTTTCAGCCCAGCTGGTCTTCATACTGCTTACGGAAACAGTCTCCGGCCGGGAAGAAATCCCAGCATCGCTCCTGGTACATCTTCCACACGTACGACTCCTGCGGACACAGACACACACACACACACACACACACACACACACACACACACACACACACACACACACACACACACACACACACGTCACTCAAAAATCGTCTGCTTTCTATCAGGAGCGCATTAAACACTTCGTCAAAATCAATTAAATCATAAAGTGCTAAATTTAAGTATTTCTAAAATAAAAACATTCAAATAAAAGACATTTACAAAATGTATTAATTCATTTTTTTATTAACATAATAAAATAACGATACAAATAAGACAAAAAATAATTAAATCATGAAATAAATTTTTACAAAATAATTGTTTATAAAAATAAAAATGCAAATTCTCAAATTGTAACAAATTTTGAATTAAAATAATTTTTGAAAAACAATCAAAAAATTAATAAAATAAACGAATGAAATAATAAAATGCCAAACACTTAAATCATAAAAATATTAAAATTAAATAATAAAAAACAATCAAAATAAAACAAAAACAAATTAAATCATAAAATGTCAAATTAAAATATTTCTAAAAATAATTAAAAACAAAATGTAAATTATTAAATAATAAAAACTATTTAAAATTAAAATAATTTCTGAAAAACAATAAAAATAAATATTTCTGAAATAATTTAAATCATAAATAAATAAAGTAATAAAATGCTAAATTAAAAGTAATTATTATAAACATTTAAATTATTTTAAAATAAAGAAAATCAACACTAAAATAAAACATTTTATAAAAATGACTGCTTATATATAATATAATAAAATATTAGAATAAAAATATATAAATGTACAATATTTTAAAAACATATACTCTATGTGTATGTATTTATATATACATAATACATACACACAGTACACACACATATATCATTTAAACGAAAACTTTTATTTTTGATAAGATTAATCGCGATTAATCGTTTGACAGCACTAATGATAATCATCACGATCATCTTCAGTGAACTTACCTGACCAGTGTGCTCGGTTTCATCCTTGTTGATCAGGTACATCAAGAAAAATCTGAAAAAACAACAGAGATCAGAACTAAAACTACTAAAAATTATTTCCGGTAATTGAAATAATGTTGAAATAAAACACAAAGTAAATACTAGATGAAAAACGTAAATTTATAAAAACCGAAAATTAGAAAAATTACTAAGTACTAAAACGTCAAACTCAAACTGAAATAAAAGTAACACTTACAAGTAGCAAAAATCATCAAACAAAATCTAAAAAAATTTTTTATTATAAAATTAAAATGAAAACTGAAAATGATGCTAATTAAAACGATTAATAAATGCTTCAGTAGTATATAAATGAGCTGTAACATCTGCTGATATAATGCTGGTGTATTGTGAGGCGACACTCACAGGTAGTTGGCGAGGTTGTGCTCTTGTAACGTGTGAGTCTCGAAGCCGTGCGGCGTCGTGTCGAAATACTCGTTCCCGATTCCACAGATGAAGCATTTGGTCTGTGAGGAGAGAGAGAGCATGACTGATCTGAACACAAACGGACTGATGTGTGTGTGTGTGTGTGTGTGTGTGTGTGTACCTCCATGTCCTCTTTGACCTGCTCCTGCTGGTCTCTCAGCTCTCCAAACGCATCGATGATCAAACCTGAACACAAATCACTCCGACTCGTCAGTCAAACACTCAGTGCTAGATAAAGCTGCAGGAATAATAGGAACATCTGGGAAAATATAGTGCATTTACAGACACTGAATCATCAGATCCTCCTGTCTGGCCTCTCTTCACTGGACATCACAGGGATTCTACTTTGCTAGTTTGAATCATATCTTACTGATCGGTCTTATCAGGTTGGCTTGGGGAGGTGAGGTATCTAAATCACATCAACTGGACACAGGCGTTCCACAGGGTTCAGTTCTAGGACCGCTCCTCTTCTCCTTTTACTCCACATCACTGGGACCCATCATGATTTTCATTCATTTTATTTCAATTTTAGTACTTTAAATTAAACTTTTTTTTTTTAGGTAATGAAAATCTTTTTTTATTGGTTTTAATTTTAGCTTTTGTGAATTATAATGACCCTGCATGAGACGCATTAAAGCCCAGTTAATAAACGGACACACATATACCCTGAGGTACCTTGTATGATGGCCAGCAGGATCACAATGACGAAGAAGAAGAAGGTAATGTCGAACAGGATCCGGTAGAGTTCGTACGGGTCGCCCGCGGGGTCCTCAATCTCGTCACCGATCCCGCCGCCAGCACGGACGCCCACGTACATGTGGAACAGATAACACTGACACACACACACACACACACACGAGTGAACACACACACACTCACAGTCTCTCTGAGATTCTGTTATGCGTAGGGCTGTCAAGTAATTAAGATTTTTAAATATAATTAATTACATGATGTTAACTGCATATCGACTTGGTCTGACAAATTCCCTTCAAAAGATCGTTAAAAAGTCATTATTGTGTTAAATGAGGAAAAAAAATTAATTGATGTTACAAAAAGTGCCAGTAGGTGGCAGCAAGTCACTGAGCGAGTCATACTGAATCTTTCATGAAATGCTCAAATGGCTGATTCATTCATGAAAGAATCAAGTGACTGTCTTTATGAATGATTCACTGATTCATTGACTCACTTGAATCATTCAAATAATTGATAAAGGCAAAAAAGAATAAATTGAATCTTGAATAAAATCTTGAATCTTGAAATTGACTGCCTTTATGAATGAGTCACTGAATCATTCACTCACTTGAATCGTTCAAAACGACTGATTAAGGCAGAAATTAAGAGAGTGATTTTATTTTTTGCCTCATATCTTGAATTTTCGGCTGCATTGAAAAGACTCCACACTGCATCAGTGGAAGATGACGGACAGGTCTGGACGGGTGGCCGCGTTAAATGCCTTAAACATGGTATTTTTTCCTTAATTGCAACACATTAACGTGATTATATGGCACGAATCCGTCACTCACCGTCATCATGTCATCACACTTCATATCGGGCTCGTCCTCGTCAGCGCTCTTGTTATAAAACTTGCGGAAGAAGTTGAACGCTACGACGGTGTAGAGGTACACGACCACAGCGAGCAGCCCGACTGTAAGCACCAGCTGACACACACACACACACACACACACACAGTTTAACATGAATACGGTTCAAGAGATCAAAATAAAGAAGATAAAACAACCCGGGAGCCACAGCGTTTGCAGTCAAACCTGTTTGCCGTTGTGTGTGACGGAGGACAGGATGGTCCTCAGTGTTTTGAAGCCCATGGCGATGTCCAGCAGATGAGCGGCGAAGAAGAAATTATTATAATGTCCCAGGATGGACATGGTGGTGTACCAGACCAGATACAGGAACGACTGCAACGACAGAACAGGAAGAAACCGACGCCACATCAGCAATCAATGAAGGGCATCTGAAAAAAGCTCAGCACTGGATGCTTTGTGAATGGGTGCCGTCAGAACGAGAGTCCAAACAGCTGATAAAAACATCACAGCACTCCAGTCCATCAGTTAACATCTGGAGAAGACAAAAGTTAACAGTGCTTGATGTTGTGCAGATTTCTCTCCTGATTCAGTTCAGACCACTTGATTATATTTTAGTTAAAATCATCTTAATGCTGGATGTGTTTCAGGTTTTGTCTTCTCCAGATGTTCACTGATGGACTGGAGTGCTGTGGATTATTGGGATGTTTTTATCAGACTCTCATTCTGACGGCACCCATTACAGCTGAACTATTCCTGCAACCTGGTGAACAGTAATCACACTCACGTTATCAGTGAACACGACGCCCATCTTCCACACGTGATACTTGGTGTCAATGGAGCTCAACCTGAAGAACAGTCAGAGTCACTCTTACAGAAGATCAATCAACAGCTACAAACAAAAGACTTCGACAGTGGTTCTCAATCAGGTCCTGGGGCTCAGAAAACCTCCAAGTGGTGTAAAATGATTTAAAATAAGATGTAAAAGCTGATATATATATATATATATATATATATATTTTTTTTTTTTTTACTAAATCAGCTCAAAAAAATTCCTTTTTATTTAGGAACTATGGAAACCCTGGAATTTTAAAAGTAGTAAAATAAAATAAAATAAAATAAAATAAGAAAAAAAAAAAAAAAAAAAAAACCTAAATAAAATAAAAATGGCTAAATATATTCAACAAAATAAAAATAAATAAATACAAATTTGTCATAAAAATTTATATAATATAAATTTACTTAAAGTAAAAAAAAATAAAATAAAATAAAATAAAATAATTAAATAAATAAATAAATATATATATATATATATATATATATATATATTATAAATAAATAAATATATATATATATATATATATATATATGTATATATATATATATATATATATATATATATATATATATATATATATATATATATTGGAATTCGCTAATTAAGTTTATCATTTTATGTTTTTACATTTTTTAAATTCATTTACATACTTTTTTATATATATCAAAGTTTTTAAATTGCTTGTTTTATTTTTATGATTATTTTACTTTCTTTTATGTAAAGCACTTTGAATTACCATTGTGTATGAAATGTGCTATAAAAATAAACTTGCCTTGAATAAATAAAATAAAATAAACCCCCCCCCCCAAAAAAATGGCAATATATATATATATAAAAAGTATAATAAAAATTCCGGGAAAAATAAAATCAGTTCCTGAAACTTTTGGAATCAGATAATTAAGTATATAATCACTTCATGCATCCCCAAATTGTAAGTCGCCTTGGATAAAAGCATCTGCAAAATGACTAAATGTAAAATGTAATTATTTTCAACTATTAACAGTCCAAGTTTCTGTAAATAAAGCAGCTTGTTCATGCTGACTGCTGGTTATGATTGAGAAAGAACAGCAGATCTGATCCTATCACAGATGATGTAGTTTACACAATCAGTCAGACATGCAGTAATAATGAGCACGAGAGCGTGATGTGGTTCCTGACCAGGACAGCAGCGAGGCGTCTTTAATGACCGTCTCTTCGGTGGGATTGAAGTCTAAAGCACTTTTGTCCAAACCCAGCAGCTCCGCGATCCGCTCGGCTCCGTACAGATTGCCGTACTTATTAATAACCTTCAGCGCAAACACAACATCATCATTACAACCATCACATGAATCGCTCAGATACTGTAGGCTTCTTTTTCTTCATGCATATTAATAATACAGGTTCATTCATGAAGACAGATACAGTGTCCTGCACATCCTCTATCCTTCTTCACACTTACCTTCCGTTTGACAAACTTGTCCCAGTAGTTGTTGGGGAACGACCTGCGTGAGACACAGAAACACACCGTCACATATCAGACAATGCAGATGTCATTTTCTGTGCATCTTGAAGATTCATGTAACTTAAGCATGCACTGAATGAACTGGAGCTGTGATGTCAAACGAGAGACTCACGGCGTGTTGATGACGAGTCTGTCCCACTGGCCTTTAATATCATCATCAGACGGCTGCTCGGTGATGTAGAGCCCATCGAACTCCAGCTTGCGTGCGATCTCCTTCTCACGCTTGAACACCACCAGCGGCACCTGAGCGGAGAAGAAGAGGGTTAGCTGCGCTGACGAACTCTTCCCAAACACATCGCTCGTGTGTGATCAGCACCTTCAGATAGTAATATCCCAGCACACAGAGGAAGGAGATGACGGTGTGCATGACGGCCAGGAAGCGCAGGGTCGGAGCCATGTAACCCGTGCTCTCCTGAAGAACAAAATACTCCAGCGCTGCTTCATCATCCTCCTCCTCTCGCCGCGTCCACGGGTCCAGATCATCAGAGTCCTCACCGGTCACCTGCACACACACACACACACACACACACATGCACAAACACACACACGTGCACACACACACGCACACACACACACACACACACACACGCACACACGCACACACACACACAAAAACAACAACGCAAATTAAAATCAAATCAATTCAACAAAGCGATGTTTTTTTTCAAAAATTCATGATTTATAATTTTTTGATACAGGTGGGAAGAGAAAAAAACTAAATAATAAAAATAATAATCATAATAATAATAAACAGATAAAAAGCAAGATGATAAATATTTGAATAAAAATATGAATTTGAAATGTATGCATAATTATAAAAAAAATTAATGATACAAAATAACAATTCAGAAAAAGGGAAGTAATTATAAATATAATTACTCAGCTCAGCTTTCAAGCAGGCTCGGGTAAGCCCACTTCTGAAGAAACCATCTCTAAATCCTGCACTTCTTGAAAACTACAGACTGGTATCCCTTCTTCCATTCATTGCAAAGACACTTGAGCGAGCTGTGTTCAACCAGCTTTCTATGTTCCTTGGACAGAACAACCTCCTGGACAGCAACCAATCTGGCTTCAGAAGTGGCCACTCAACTGAGACTGCTCTGCTCTCGGTTACTGAAGCCCTGCGACTAGCAAGAGCAGCTTCAAAATCCTCGGTACTCATCTTACTGGACCTGTCTGCTGCTTTTGACACTGTTAATCACCAGATTCTCCTGTCCACCCTCAGAAAGATGGGAATCTCTGGAACTGCTCTCCTGTGGGTTAAGTCCTACCTCTCTGACAGATCCTTCAGTGTGTCTTGGAGGGGTGATGTTTCTAAGTCACACCACCTTGCTACTGGGGTTCCTCAAGGCTCAGTACTTGGACCACTTCTCTTCTCCATCTACATGACGTCATTAGAATGACCATCACCTTCAGCTTAACCTTACGAAGACAGAACTCCTGGTGATTCCAGCTACCCCATTGCTTCATCACAACTTCTCTATACAGCTGGGCTCATCAACCATAACTACTTCGAGAACAGCAGGCTCTTCCTGCATGTATTGTCAAGCCTCTGCAAATGATCCAGAATGCAGCAGCGAGGGCTGTCTTCAATGAGCCAAAAAAAGCTCATGTTACTCCTCTCCTCATCAGGTTACACTGGCTACCAGTAGCTGCTCGCATCAAATTCAAGGTACTGATGCTTGCTTACAAGACGACCACTGGCACGGCACCAACTTACCTAAACTCACTGGTTAAATCTTATGTGCCCTCAAGAAGTTTGTGCTCTGCAAGTGAACAACGCCTTGTGGTGCCATCCCAAAGAAATTCAAAATCACTCTCACGGACCTTTTCCTGGACTGTGCCCAGCTGGTGGAATGACCTCCCAATCTCAATTCGTACAGCGGAGTCTTTACTCACTTTCAAGACTCATCTTTTACGCCTGCACTTAACCTACTAACACCAGTACTTTTCCTTTTCTTGTCTTTTCTTTCATATTCTTGGGGAAAAAAAACTGGCTATGTGTTCTGTACTTGACTAACTGAGACTTGTCATGGCACTTGTATTCTGTTGTTGTTCTCTTGTTGACCTGACTGCTTCTATTGTTCTCATTTGTAAGTCGCTTTTGATAAAACCGTCTGCTAAATGATTAAATGTAATGTAAATGTAAAATTAATTTCAATTAAATTAATTAAAAATAAATACACAAATACATGTAAGCTCATATTTTTATTTATGATTATGTATAATTTTTTTATAAATACAGGGTTTGTTTAATTATTATTAAACAAAATAAAGAGGTTTTTAAGGTTCACCTTGTAGAAAAGCAGGATGAAGTTGATGGCAAACGCCACAAACAGAGCCAGGAATCGCAGGTTGTAGAAGTTTCTGGCCAGATAATTCTGAAAACAGAGTTATATTTAGTGTTCGAGTGACTGTGGGATCAGAGGACAGAATCTCTTCAGTCTGACGAACAGAAAAACACATCATTTACACGCGTCACACTTCAGGAAGAGGAACAAGAACCTGCAAAACCCCTCAGAGACCGAAGCTCCTCATCCAGCAGTGTTCAGACAAAACGCTCCGCAAATAACTGTGAGCCTGTCTTCATGGAATTACTCATGAGTCTTTATGTAAGGATTTATAAAGTAGTGATCTTTGACGTTCCTCACCAGGGTTTTGGTCTGATGGACGTCTAGACTGGCTAAGAACGCCGCCATGAAGGCCTCGGCCTGCTCCTTCCTCTGGCCGCGTCTCTTCTTCTGCGGCTTCTTCTCTTCGTCTGTCAGCGAGTCTGACACACTCTCCTCTCTACCCTTGTCCTGGTCTTTCTTCTCTCTGTCCTCAACACTGCGAACACACACACACACACACACACACAGAGACACACTACTGTGAGCGCTGATCTACAACAAACACTTCACACACACACACACACACACACTTACTCTGCCTTCTCCGACTCTGATTTGGTCTCTGATTCATCAGTCTGTTTACTGGCGGCTTCCTGCACAGAAACACACCAGATTCATCAATAAACTGAACTTTATGTGTATTGTCTTTTTAAGCAGTGTGCAACGTTCAGTAAAAAAGTTTCTCCAAGTTTCCAAGTCTCTTCTGCTTTAAAAAATTGTGAAATGTTTTTCCTATTTAAATCATCTGTTTTCTGTGTGAATCTGTGTTAAAGTGTAATGTATTTCTGTGATGCTCCGCTGTATTTTCAGCATCATTCCTCCAGTCTTCAGTGTCACATGATCTTCAGAAATCAGAATAATATGATCATTTACTGCTCAAGAAACATTTCTGATTATTATCAATGTTGAACACAGTATTTTTGTGGAAACTGATACACTACCATTCATTTTTTTTTTTTTATAAATAATAATAATAATAATAATAATTTAACTTTTTATACATCTGCGAATACTGAAAAATAAAATGTATTACAGTTTTCACAGCAATTTTCAACAATATATACAACAAAAATAAATTAAAAGCTTGTGATGTTTTTTTATTTATTTCATGATTTATTTACAGTATTTAAAAAAAAATTCTTCATACATACAGGGTGGGAAAGAAAAACTATTAATTACTAAATAAATTAAAAAAAAACTGACAAAAGGGAGGTAATAATTTAAAAAATTAAATAATAATAATTTTATGTTTTTTGTTATTTATGTTTTATTGATAGGTTTTTGCTATAAAGGGTGAAAAAAGACTAAATAATAAAAGTCAGAAGGTAAGCAATGATGAATTACATTTCTTGAGCAGTAAATCATCACATTATTCTGATTTCTGAAGATCATGTGACACTGAAGACTGGAGGAATGATGCTGAAAATACAGCGGAGCATCACAGAAATACATTACACTTTAACACAGATTCACACAGAAAACAGATGATTTAGATTGGAAAAATATATCACATTTTATGTGATTTTTTTGAATAAATGAGTGCACCCTCTGTGACTGAGGCTGTGAACACACACCTGAGCTTTCTTCTGATGGACGGCGCTGGCTAAAGACGGAGTGTCCACTCCGATCACCTCGGACACGTCTCCCAGCCCCGGCTCCATGCCATGCTTGCCTCCTTCCCTCCTGGGCTGCATGTACATCAGCTCCGTCATGAGCTCCATCTCCGCCTGATCTCCCGCCGTCATGCGCCCCAGCTCCGCCACCGACGACACGTCGCAGTACTCCAGCTTCTCCAGCTCCAGAACGTCTCCGTGGATCCCGAACTGCGTGGGATCCGGCATGTTCCCCAGAATGTCCGTCACCTTCATGTTCTTGGCTCCTTCTACGAGACCGCCGCCGAACAGCGTGGACCACAGGATGTGGAAGAAGCCCCAGACCAGGCTGTAGAGGAAGCGGAACATGCCAGTGAAGATCATCCAGAAGAAGAAGAAGAATCCTCGGATCATCTCGCGGACGCTCATCTTCCTCAGCTTGCGATACTGTCTCCTCATGCTCCTGAAGGTCAGCAGCTGCCGCAGGTTGGACAGACTCTTCCTCATGGAGACGCAAGCCAGAGCGAACGCTGAGGAAGACTCCTGTGCGGCATCTTCATCGTCCTCGTCTAGATCCACGCTCCGAGCATCATCTTCATCATCGACCTCCTCTTGTCTCTCAGCAGCGTCCGGCTCGGAGATCAGAGATGCTAGCTGCATCTCGAAGATGGTGTCCTCGCAGAAGTTCACGAACAGCTCCATCTTCTCAGATTCTCCGCCCTTGTTGACGACATCGAAGATAAACTGCCGCTTGGACTCTTTGACCTGCGGATTTAATTGCAATATTCAGTAATGCCCAAACACTATCAGATGAGAATAGAACTTGAACTAAATTGAACTTAATAATTACTCTAGAGCTGCTTTACAGCTGGAATTGAACTTGGTTTTATAATTGATGAATTTTGCAACATTGACAGTTATTGAACTTAACTGAATCAACAATGAACTCAATTCATAACTGATGAATTATGCAACACTGACAATGTTAGTGAACAGAAAAGAATGAACACTGAGCTTAATTGATTGGAAAAATTAAACTATTGTCTTCTTTAGAGTTGTTTTATAATTAAAGGGCTTTGCAACATTAACAGTTATTGAAATGAATCAATACTGAACTTGATTCATAATGAATTACTTTTGCAACATTGGCATTTAAGTGAACAATTAATTGAACTGAACTTAAAATTAAAATTTAATTTACGCATTTAGCAGACGCTTTTATCCAAAGCGACTTACAGTGCATTCAGGCTATCAATTTTTACCTATCAATACACAATAATAATACTTAATAATTGATGAATTTTGCAACGTTGACACTGTTATCGAACACAACTGAATTGAATAATTTGATCAATCTTGTAGAGTTTTCTAGACTAGTTCAGTCATCTGTAGAGTTGTTTTCATAGCTGAACTGAATTTGTTTCATAATTCATGACAGTTGTATAGAACTGTATAGAATGTTTTTTATGACTGTTGAATTTTGCAACTTTGACAAACTAACAATTTAATTGAATAAATGCTGAATTTAACTTTTTTCTTTAATTAATTTTGCAACATCGACATCGTTATTGAAGTGAACGGAATCAACACCGGACTGAATTGATCTGAATATTTACACGATTGACTTCTGTTTAATTAAAATTGAAAATGTATTTAATAATTGACGAATTTTGTGACACTGATACTGTAAATAAACTGAATTAAACCAACATTTAACTGAACTGAATAATAATAATTTCACTATTGTCTTTTGTAAAGTTTTTTCTTTTTTAATTAATCCATCGTTTTCATAATTTATGAATTTTATAGCTTTGACTGTGCTACTGAACAAATTAATTGAACTAAATCAACACTGAACTGAACTTGTTTCAAAATTGATTAATTTTGCAACATTTACATTTTTTTGAACCAACTTGAATATTCCGTAATTTACGATTTTTGCAACTTTGACAGTTACTAAACTAAACTGAATCAACTATGAACTGAATTAAATAAATGTAAAACTGAACGTTTCATAATTGATGAATTTAGCAACATTGACACTGTTGATCAGAACTGAATCAATACTGATCAAAATTGATGAATATGATACAGAGTCGTATTAGAGCTGAATTAAATTTATAATTTCATAATTGATGAATTTGACAACAATTTTCTTCATAATTTTGCAACTGACAGTAACTGAAAACTGAATTCAATCAACGCTGAATTGAACTTGTTTCTTAATCTTGCGACACTGATTTTTTTGGTGAATTGAATTTGTTGTTTCAACTAATGAATTTTACAATTATTGAACTATGAAAAACTATGAAAAACAGTTATTAAACTAAATTGAATCAACACTGAACTGAATTGATCTGTATACTGACTATTGTCTTCTTCAGAGTTGCTTTTCAGCTGAAATTAAATGTTTGCGACATCAATGCTATTATTCAATTGAATTTGTTTCATAATTGATTAATTTTACGATCTCAACATTGTTTTTATTGCCTGTTTATCACTGTGAAGCTGCTTTGAATCAATCTGCATTGTAGAAATAAATGCGACTGGTCTTGACCTGCGGTTTCTCCCACTGCGTTCGGCTGGACTCGCTAATCTCGAAGTAAACCCTCTCGATTCTCTTGCCGCCGCCCATGATCTCGATGCGGCCCAGGTAGGGCTCGAAGTAGTTCACAACGCTCTCGGCCAGGTTCAGGAAGGTGGACAGTCGGGAATCGTGAGGCATGTGCTCCGACAGATTGGTGAGAAGAACCGCCACATTGAAGCCGATGTCTTTGGCGGGTTCGTGGAAGCGATTGACGAACTCTTCGTAGTTGAACATGTCGTTCTCGTCGGCCTCGGCGCAGGACAGCAGGAACTCGATCTCGGACTGAGAGTACTGCTTCTGGTTCTCCATGGACTTCTGGAACTCCTTCTTGGAGATGACGCCTTTACGGTCGGGGTCATGCTCCTTGAAGTTCTCCGAGGTTGTTAGATCTTTCAGCTTGAGGAACATGTCGAAGAACTTGAGAATCATCTCCACGTTGCTGGAGGACTCCACAAGAGTGTCCACCATCTGCTTGCCGATGGTCCCATTCACCACATTTCCTGCAGGAGAACATTGGAGTTTGATCCAGGATTCGTTGTGATTTATGTGTGTCGTTAGGTAATGACCGATCACCCAGAAATGCAAAATCTGTCATCATTTACTCAGCCTTAAATTGTTCCAAACCTGAATGAATTTCTTATGTTGGACACAAAAGAAGATATTTTGAAGAATGTTGGTTATCAAACTGTTGTTGGTCCCTATGGAAGTCAATGACTACCGTCAAGTGTTTGGTTACCAATATTCTTAATAACGACAGAATTTGCATTTGTTATGGTGAACTGTTTCTTTTATTTTCATTAACTAAGACTTTTTTTGACAAAGATTATATAAAGAGTCCGTAACAAAGCATGTGTGTGACTCACCAATTTCTTGATTTGTGCTTATTAGTGAAAATGCTATTCGATTAGATTTTTTTCTTTAATTATATGAAATAAAAGAAACAATAATTTTTTTTATTTAAAACAAGTTGCCGATGCAATGTTTCTTATTTCCATTTAGTTTAACTAACATAACTAAAACTGAAATAGACTTAATAAAAACTATAGACATATAAAAAAGACAAAACAATCAAGATTTAATCAACCTTGAATCGAATTCATCTGAATTATGATACTATTGGCTTCTGTCAGATGACAACAATCATAATCAATTGCAATTATAATTTGGGTTTTAATTATCAGTTTAACTGTTATGCAACATGACTCAAATGTGGCTAAATCTTGACTAAATATGATTTCTAAACGATTATGAAACTAAACAGGAAGACTAAATTAACAAAATGAATGTTTGCGCAGCAGAACCTTCCAGCAGTGACAGCATCATGACTATCATGTCCTTCTGCAGATCCATCAGCTCCTTCAGCAGCTCGATCTGACTGGAGTCCTGTGAGGAATCAAGAGACAAGTTCATTAGCATGAGGAAGGGATGGAGCCTCAGAGAGTCGCTGTGATGGTCTGGATCATCTTTAATCTGCTAATGCACCATCAAAAACCACCAGCTCAAGGTCTCGACCTCATCTCAGCATCGGTGATGGGACTCCAACAGCTGCAGCTGAGACATCTAGTGTTCGCAGACGCTACTACAGATCGACACTGACGGAAGTAAGAAAGAATAATGCACCTGTGACAGCTTCATCTGCATGTTGGCGAAGACGTGCAGAAATCCGACGACGGCATCCCAAAGTCTGCTGTGAGCCAAACTCTGCTGGTTCCCGATACACGGACCCTGAATGAGACACATGCAATGAAGACAGAAGGACTTCATATGACTGTCCTCAGGTTAATATTCATTATGACAATATGAAATGATTAACATCTTCACATTACCTGTATGTATTCAGTGAGTGAGTTGAAGATCTGTTTGGCTACAGCGAGAGCTTTGGAGAAATTCCGCTGACCTGCCTCGTCCATCACGTCTTTACCAGAGTAATACCAGTAAAAATCACTGATTGACTCCTGCAAAACTCAGAACAACATCAGTGTTTACCCAGAGTACAAGATTAATAATACAGAACAACATTAACATGCTATGCAGTTATGGTGTTTTTAGTAGTTACTAGGGCATTGTTATGCAGTTGTTATCGAGTGGTTACTAAAGTGTTGGTATGTGATTACAGTGTTTTGAGTGGTTACTAGTGTGTTGCTATGTTGTTTCAAATGGTTACTAGGGAGTTGCTATGCAGTTATGGTGTTTTCAGTAGTTACTAGGGTGTTGTCATGCAGTTATGTTGTTTCAAATAGTTACAGTGTTTTGATTGGTACTAAGGTGTTGCTATGCTGTTTCAAATGGTTACTAGGGCGTTGCTATGTGGCTACGATGATTTGAGTGGTTACTAAGGTGTTGCTATGCAGTTATTGTGTTTTCAGTAGTTACTAGGGCATTGTTATGCAGTTATTATCGAGTGGTTCCTAAAGTGTTGGTATGTGGTTACAGTGTTTTGAGTCGTTACTAGTGTGTTGCTATGTTGTTTCAAATGGTTACTAGGGTGTTGCTATGTGGTTACAATGCTTTGAGTGGTTACTAGGGAGTTGCTATGCAGTTATGGTGTTTTCAGTAGTTACTAGGGTGTTGTCATGCAGTTATGTTGTTTCAAATGGTTACAATGTTTTGAGTGGTTACTAGGGTGTTGCTATGCTGTTTCAAATGGTTACTAGGGCATTGCTATGTGGCTACGATGTTTTGAGTGGTTACTAGGGTGTTGCTATACAATTATGGTGTTTTCAGTCGTTACTAGGGCATTGTTATGCAGTTATGTTGTTTCAAGTGGTTAAAGTGTTTTGAGTGGTAACTAGGGTGTTGCTTTGTTTTTTAGAGTGGTTACTAGTGCGTTGCTATGTGTTTATGATGCTTTGAGTGGTTACTAGGATGTTGTCATGCAGTTATGTTGTTTCAATTGGTTACAGTATTTTGAGTGGTTACTAGGGTGTTGCTATGCTGTTTCAAATGGTTACTAGGGTGTTGCTATGTGGCTACAAAGTTTTGAGTGGGTACTAGGTTGTTGCTAAGCTGTTATGGTGTTTTCTGTAGTTTATAGGTCGTTGTCATGCAGTTATGTTGTTTCAAATGGTTACAGTGTTTTGAGTGGTTACTAGGGTGTTGCTATGCTGTTTCAAATGGTTACTAGGGTGTTGCTATGTGGCTACGATGTTTTGAGTGGTTACTAGGGTGTTGCTAAGCAGTTATGGTGTTTTTAGTAGTTACTAGGTCGTTGTCATGCAGTTATGTTGTTTCAAATGGTTAGTGTTTTGAGTGGTTACTAGGGTGTTGCTATGTGGTTACAGCGTATTGAGGGATTACTAGGTTGTTGCTATTTGGTTACATTGTTTGGACTGGTTACTATGGTGTTGCTATGTGGTTAATGTGCTTTGAGGGGTTACCTGGGTGATGAAATGTGGTTATGGTGTTTTGAGTTGTGTGTGTGTGACAAGGAGGGAGAGAAAGAGAGAGAGATACAGACAGGTGTGTGTATGTGTGTGTGTGTGTGTGTGTGTGTGTACCTGCAGTCTGAGCAGATAGTCCACTGTGCTGATGATTATATTGACTGTGGTCGTGTTTCCTGTCTGCGTCCTGAGAAAGTTCTGGAAGTCTGAAACACACTCAAGTGTCACTTGAGCAGAAGCTCACACACGTTTGTGTGTTTCAGATGATCTGTTATTCAGATTTCTTACCGTTATTGTGTCCCTCACACAGGAGCTGCAGGAACCTGAACAGATCTCTGGTGAACTCGTCATTCTGAAGAACTTTAGAGCCTTCAGGGAAACAGAGACACTTCAGATTCCTTCAAAGATCTGCTTTAACAGATCCACACTTCCACAGAGCTTCTGTCAGCTGGCCGTTCATCAGCATTCAGTGTTAATGGGTTAATTAACTCTTCTACCGTGACATGCTCTGATCCACCTGACATCTTATTTGAGGAGGTTGTCTGATCACGTTCTCCATCAGTATTTGACTACATCACATTGAGCTCAAGCAGAAGAACACAGACTGTAAATAAGGATCTTCTTACAATACATATATCTAAATATAAACTATGTGTTCATGATTGGTGATTTATAAGATCCATTTTTGTTTAAGAACTTACCTTTTAAGCATATTAACAATTATGGTTTTCTGATGCCAGTTAATGGTCACATCACAAGCAAGTAGACAAATAAAAGATTGAATCTTTATTTTGCGTTTTATTATAAAAGTGTTCATTTAAAAATAAAAAAATAAACACCTACTAATAATTCAATAATATATCAAATTAAAATGAATCATTTTAATTTATTTTTTTATTTAATTATTATTAGGTGTTTTTTTATTATTTAATTAAGATTTTTTATTTTTTATTATTTTTTATTATTATTAGCTGTTTTATTTTGATAGTTTTAATTAAAAAAATTTATTTTGATTTGTCTTTAATTATTATTGGGTATTTTATCAAGATTTTTTTATTTTTAAATGACCCATTTAAATTGACATTTTTTAATTAGTAGGTGTTTTCTTTTGATTGCTTTTTGCTATAATTTTTATGGATATTTTTAATTAATTGGTACGTGTTTTATTGCGATTTCCTTTATTTTAAAATTATTCATTTTAATTTAACATTTCTATTTAATCATTAGTAGTTGTTTTTATTTTCACCGTTTTTATTTTTAAGCTATTCCTTTTAATTTGACATTTTACTACTTATTGGTAAGTGTTTCATTGTTTATTTCCTATTTAAAAAATATTAATATTAATTTAACTTAATTAGTTGGCAGTTTATTTTGATTATTTATTTGAAAATTATTTATTTTAATTATTCATTTTTAGTTTTTTTTTCATAATTAGCTTGTCGTCTACTCTGATCTAGAACAAAATCAGCGAAACATTGAAGGGTTTGATTCGTTAGTTGTGTGAATTTAGCATCATTTGCACAGAAAGCACTTATTAAGGACAGGAAGATGAGCGAGAAATAGAGAGAGAGAGAAACGGACAGAAAGCAGGGACCAGCAGACGTCAGTGGGGTTCACTTCCTGTCACATGACACATGCACTGCATTCAGACAGACGGACGGACAGACGGACAGACAGGAGAATCTGAAGCGTGTATTTACCGCGCTCCCTCACGTTGACTGCCACCGATGACAAAAGATGACAAGAAGAAAGAAATCAACATAGAAAAACAGCAGACATAAGAAAAGGAGAAGAGACGGAAACTTCCAGAAGAACCAGAGATACTGACACTGAAACATCACCATCACTTCCGTCTGAATCATGAGCCGAACGTGAACGTCAGTCATTCAAAACAAACTATACAGAGATAGTACTGTGTGCACAGCGTGAGACTCTAGAACAACAGATACAGAGCGAAGAGTGAAAACTCAAAGCGTGTGTGTGACGTAATACTGCACCAGGAGCGTTTTTGAAGGAGTCACAGTTACAGTGTGATTATACAATAAGAGTAATATTAATTAACAACATGTACTTACTATAGTCTTAGGATTGGGGTTTGGTTATGAATTATGCATCATTTAATTCTATTGCTATAAAAAGTATATGTAACCTTCAAATATGAAAATTGTTTCTATATCTAACAGCATTTTATCTGATCAAAATACAGTAAAAATAGTGAAATATTATTCTGATGTGAATCATCTGTTTTCAGTGTGAATCTGTGTTAAAGTGTAATGTATTTCTGTGATGCTCCGCTGTATTTTCAGCATCATTCCTCCAGTCTTCAGTGTCACATGATCTTCAGAAATCAGAATAATATGATGATTTACTGCTCGAGAAACATTTCTGATTATCATCAGTGTTGAACACATTAATATTTTTGTGGAAACTGATACATTTGATTTTTCAGGATTCACAAAAAAGAAAAGTTAAACAGAACAGCATTTATTTAAAAACAGAAATCTACTGTAACGTTAGAAATGTCTTTACTCTCACTTTTGATCTCGCATCCTTGATGAATAAAGGTTTTAATAAAAGTGCATGTTGTTTAGTGCATCAGTGCTGATCACAGTGCAGAATGAGTTTCTCTCGCTCTCATCAGATCATATGAATGTGTGTGTGTGTGTGAGAGACTTACTGGAGCCTTCCTCAGTCACCATCCCCAAACCCTCGGCCTTATTCTGACGCTCGAACGCGTTCAGATCCAGAACACTGCACACACAGACTTCTGTAAGTCACTCTGGATAAAAGCATCTATTAAATGCATACAGCATCTGAAATCTCCCGGGAAATCGTTTTTAAACAAAAACCACTCGAATAAAATAATAATAAATAATAATGATTATTATAAATAATAATGTATTTAACAATTAAAATATATATTTGAATCATTTAAATAGTTGAAATAAAAAAAATCCTAATAAGGAAATAAAATACAATAAAAAAAGTTTTAAAATAAAAACAATTCCAAATAAAACAATCCATCAAATCATACAACCTTACGATATTTAATAAATAAAAATTTCAATGATTAAAATAAAACAAATTAGTAATGTTTTTATGAAAATAATCACAAAATAAAAACTTTAAAAAAAGCATTTCCTAATAATTAAATAAAATACAATTAAAATAAATAATTTTTTAATAAAAAATAAATAAAAAAATAATCAAATCACATACAAATTTACAATATATAATTTTACAATTAAAATAATAAAAAAATACTTAAATAAAAATGTTAAATAAAAATAAATATTTTAAAATAAAACAATCCAAATAAAACAATTCATTAAATCTTACAACCATACAATATTTAATTTTACAATTAAAATGATACAAATAAAATAAAAATATATATTTTTAAATAAAAACAATCCAAATAAAATATAAATGTAAACTCATTCAGTGAGTTATCACCTGCACGACTGCATCAGTCCTGACAGACTCTTGAAGAAACCCACATCTCGCTTCTCCTTCAAATAGTCCAGCATTTTCTGTGCCGTAGAAATGATTGTAAATCACTCATGAGATTGTGAGTGAAACAGGACCTGGATAAATGTGTTCATGATGACGCACCTGCTGGACTGTGATGTTTCCACCGTTGAGAATGGAGATGCCGAGCTTCAGCGTGAACGTGACCATTGGACCCAAATGACCTGAACCACGATCAAACACACACTCAGTGATGATGACCCCTCAGAGTCCGTGTGTGTGTGTGTGAGTGTGTGTGTGTGTACCTTTACTAGCGCTGATCATCTGTAAGACCATCTCTGCTGCTCCTCTGTCATGGAGTCGGGCCTGTTGGTACAGAGTCTTCTGCTTCTCCATCTCCTTCTCCTGGTCTCTCACACACACACACACACACACACACACACACACACACACACACACACACACACACACACACACACATCAGGTTCTGAAGGTCTCCATGTTTGTCTGATCTAAGTGTCATATGTATTCTCTGCACACCTCAAATGTTTTTTCTTTTCCTTCCTCATCCTCTTCCTCATTTTCAGCACAGCTCTACAGATGAAGAACAGCGTCACACCACAATTACATGCGTTCACCACACGTGAACACAAAAAGTGTTGATGTAAATAAGTTGTGTACTATTCTGTAAATATTAACTGATTTTAATGTATATTCATTATATATTATTATATATATATATATATATTACATTACATATTAAGTTATGTATATGAATAGCATTGTCTATGATTTGATTAATTTGATCATAGAGTAAGCGGGACAGATTGATAATCTGATGATTTCATAACACACACACACCGACCTTAGCCATCATGTCTGCGTATGCGATGTACAGCTGATCCTCTTCTAGTGAGCTGAAACCAGATCACACTCCATATAACACATCAAACAGATCATTCCATCATTCCATCATCCCAGAGCATGCATTAGTGCAAGTGAGTGTTAGTGTGTGAGTGTTAGAGTGTGAGCGTGCATTAGTGTGAGTGAGCGTGAGAGTGTGAGTGAGTGTTAGTGTGTGAGTGTTAGAGTGTGAGCGTGCATTAGTGCGAGTGAGCGTGAGAGTGTGAGTGAGTGTTAGTGTGTGAGTGTTAGAGTGTGAGCGTGCATTAGTGTGAGTGAGCGTGAGAGTGTGAGTGAGTGTTAGTGTGTGAGTGTTAGAGTGTGAGCGTGCATTAGTGTGAGTGAGCGTGAGAGTGTGAGTGAGTGTTAGTGTGTGAGTGTTAGAGTGTGAGCGTGCATTAGTGTGAGTGAGCGTGAGAGTGTGAGTGAGTGTTAGTGTGTGAGTGTTAGAGTGTGAGCGTGCATTAGTGTGAGTGAGCGTGAGTGTGAGTGAGTGTTAGTGTGTGAGTGTTAGAGTGTGAGCGTGCATTAGTGTGAGTGAGAGTGCAAGTGAGTGTGAGTGTTAGTGTGTGTGTTAGTGTGAGCGTGCATTAGTGCGAGTGAGCGTGAGTGTTAGTGTGTGTGTTAGAGTGTGAGTGTGCATTAGTGTGAGTGAGTGTTATTGTGTGAGTGTTAGAGTGTGAGCGTGCATTAGTGTGAGTGAGCGTGAGAGTGTGAGTGAGCGTGAGTGTTAGTGTGTGACTGTGAGTGTGTGTTAGAGTGTGAGCGTGCATTAGTGTGGGAGAGTTAGTGGTTGAGCGTGCATTAGTAAAAGTGAGCTTGAGTGTGTGAACATGAGTGAGTGTTAGTATGTGAACATGAATTAGTGCAAGTGTGAGTGAGCCAGAGTGAGTTTGCATTAGTGTAAGTGAGTGTGTGAGCATGATATTAGTGCGTGTAGTCTGTGATCGTGAGTGTCAGTGTGAGAACTGGAGTGATTGTTTGTTAGCATCAGTTAGTGGGTGAGTTTACATTAGTGCCAGTGAGCGTGAGTGTTAGTGTGCATTAGTATGAGTGAGTGTAAGTGTTAGTGTGCATTAGTAAAAGTGAATGTGTGAGCATGAGTGAGTGTTAGTGTGAGTGTGTATTAGTGTGAGCGAGTGTACATTAGTGTGAGTGAGCAAGAATGTTAGTGTGTGAGCATGAGTGAGAGTTAGTGTGAGTGTTAATGTACATTAGTGCGAGTGAGCAAGAATGTTAGTGTGTGAGCATGAGTGAGAGTTAGTGTGAGTGTTAATGTACATTAGTGTGAGTGAGCAAGAATGTTAGTGTGTGAGCATGAGTGAGAGTTAGTGTGAGTGTTAATGTACATTAGTGCGAGTGAGCAAGAATGTTAGTGTGTGAGCATGAGTGAGAGTAAGTGTGCATCGTGAGTGTTAAGAGTGTGAGCGTGCATTAGTAAAAGTGAATGTGTGAGCATGAGTGAGAGTTAGTGTGAGTGTGCATTAGTGCGAGTGAGTGTTAGAGTGTGAGCATGCATTAGTGTGAGTGAACGTGAGAGTGCGAGTGAGCGTGAGTGTTAGTGTGTGAATGTTAAAGTATGAGCGTGCATTCGTGTGATTGAGCGTGAGAGTGCGAGTGAGTGTTAGTGTGTGAGTGTGAGCGTGCATTAGTGTGAGTGAGCGTGAGAGTGCGAGTGAGCGTGAGTGTTAGTGTGTGACCGTGAGTGTGTGTTAGAGTGTGAGCGTGCATTAGTGTGGGAGAGTTAGTGGTTGAGCGTGCATTAGTAAAAGTGAGCTTGAGTGTGTGAACATGATTGAGTGTTAGTGTGTGAACGTGAATTAGTGTGAGTGTGTGAGCGTGAGTGAGTTTGAATTAGTGTAAGTGAGTGTGTGAGCATGATATTAGTGCGTGTAGAGCATGAGTTAGAGTTAGTGTGAGTGTGCATTAGTGCAAGTGTGTGAATGTGATTGTGCATTAGTGCTAGTGAGCGTGTTAATGTGTATTTATTTATTTTATAACCTGTGGTACTTTTTTCAGGATTTTTATTATTATTAAAAAGTAAAAAAATATAGAAATCTTTTTTAACAATATCAGTCTTTAGTATCACTTTTAATCAATTTAACATCTGTATTAAAAAAAAAAATTCTGTATTTTTGTTTAAATAAATGCAGGTTTGATGAATATAAGCAGTATAAGCGTATGGGAGAGAATCCAGAGGTTCTAGTCAATTGCCTTCTCTGCCTCTAGGTAGCACCGGCCCTGAGTGTGTGTGTGTTCACCTGCAATTTGTCAATGAGAGTGTGTGTGTGTGTGTGTGAGTGTGTGAGTGTGTGTGTGAGTGTGAGAGTGAGTGTGTTTACCTGCGTTCTGTCAGTGCGTTGTGACTGAAGTGCAGGATGAGTTGATGAAGAGGGTCTGGCTGAGTGTCTGTGATCTCCTCCTCCTCTTCATCAGTCTTCGTCTTCTACACACACACACACACACACACATGAGAAACTTCAATCATGTTTTAAGATCAGCTACATTAACACAGTGATGGTCTATCAGCACATCTCACTTGTCTCTCACAGATCAGCCGTCAGTGAATCCACTCATCTCAGCCTGTATGAGTGACGATCACTGTATCACTGTGTTACCATGGTACTCTGATATAATTACATGGTACTCCAACAGCATCATACCATAGACTGGGGTTTGGGAGCTCATGAAAACTAATAATTAATTATTAAAAATGTACAATTAAAATACTACATAAACTGGGGTTTGTGAGTTGATGAAAACGAATTAATTAATTAATAAATACGTAAATATATATATATATATATATATATATATATATATATATATATATATATATATATATTATAAAATATAAAATATAATATATATATATATTTTATTTTATTTTAAACGTTTTTATTAATTAATTATTAGTCAAAATAAATCTAAATAATCAATATAAAACACCTGATAATAATTAAATATAAACGTAAATGTATATATATATATATATATATATATATATATATATATATATATATATATATATATATATTTAAATGTACGTTTATATTTAATTATTATCAAGTGTTTTATTTTGATTGTTTCAATCAAAACAGTTCAAATAAAACACCTACCAAAAAAGGAAGAAATTGTATTTGCATGTTATCCGACCATTAAGACCTTAAACATGCAAATAATGTCTTGTTAAAAATCTCAGAGGGACTTCAAGTAAATGTTCTGGGTCAAAAGGGTTCAGCTGAAGGTTGTGAAATGACAGTCATGCATCTCTCCGGTTCAGTCCTTCATGCACTGAGAGTTAGAGATGAGTTGAGCTGCTTTCAGCAGGTAAAGCATTAATGCACTGAGCAGAACCAGCATGCATTAGTGCAGGAAATAAAGACCTGAACAGGAAAAGGTTAACTCTTGAGCATTTATGGATAGACCATTTCATTAATTATATGCCATTTTGGAGTATAGCAAGTGTGACCAGTGTGTTCACACTCACTATAAAAATATAAAAATTAAATGGAAATTACGTTAGTGTTAAATGCTAATTAAACAAAAATGGCAAAAGCACTTAAAATTACTAATACTTAAAATAAAATCCAACTGCCAACAAAATAAAAAGATGCTATAATACTTCATATATACAAATAATACAAAAATAAAACAAAAAACACTGCTTCAAATACCTGGATGATACACTGACCTGACAAAAATAAAATCAAAATAAAAACTAATACAAAAATAAAACACTTAACTTAAAAATGTGCAACTAAAATATTGTTATGTATTTAAGTTTTACATTGATTTTGAGCTACTAATAATTAAATGTAAAATAAAAGAATCAAAACAGATTAATGATTTCCTGTCATCAGCGCATATCTACTTTATTGATTCATCTTTTGAGTTTATTGCGTCGTCTTGTCTTTCAGCAGTAGCTGCGCTCAGAGCTACAGACAGGAAACTGGCGTTTGGCTTCACACGGTCCGGTGTGGAGACCAGCGGTCACCTCAGACCAGATCATTACTTACTGCCAGATCCTGCACTAGCTTCTCCTCAAACGAGTACATCTCTGCCTCGATCCAGAGCCGCTGGTAGCCCGTGAGGAACAGGTTAATAGAGCGATGCCTGAGACGGGAGACGGGAGAGAGCAGACACGGTTAGCAGGGAGCAGCCTGGGAAACAGGAAGTGCTGGAGGGTTAGTGAGTCCGTTAGTTAGTGAGTTAGTTAGTTAGTTAGGGTTCATCTGACTGCTCATCCAAACCATGGCTCAGGGAGGTGAGGTTGAGAGAGCAAAGCGAGCGTTCTCTGAGCGTTACGTTACCGTCAGCACAGCCAGCAGACCGTCACGGTAAGAACTCGCCTGAATTCTGCCCAGCCAAAAGTGACAGTACGAATTCAGGAAGTAATTATTAATTGTGTGCCTGAGAACAGGGATGTGATGAGGAAAGGAAACAAGAGAGAAGAAATAACAGCACATCCTACAAATCAAACTACTGATCTGAAATCAGTATGAGATTACTGCACGCGCTTATTAGGAAAAAATCATGACGTTTTTCAGTGTAGAGTTACTGAGCACATTAAACTGCCTGACCATATGAGATAAAAGAAAAATGTTGAACATTTTATTTATTTTAACAATTCAAATATAAATAAAAATATTAAAGTAAATTATATATGCATGCCCATACTATATAAAAATACACAAAAAATAAAAGTGTGCATCTACAAAAAAACAAAACAAATAAATGCATTTTAAAACAATATCTTTTTATTTTTAGCAACTGTAATATGCATGCACATACAGACACAAATATAAAAAAAAATGCACACAAAAAAGTGCATGCATCTACAAAAAACAATCAAACAAATAATAAATATATTTTTTATTTTTAACCATAACTTTTTTATTTTTAACAACTTAAATATAAAAAATACATTAATCATATATGCATGCACATACAGACAAACATATATATATACATATATATATACATACATAAAAGTATGTGCTTCTACAAAAATAAATAAATAAATACTTTTTTAATGATATCTTTTCTTATTTTTTAACAATTTAAATATAAAATAATAAATTTAATTGTATATAAATGCACACACAGAAACAAATAAATATATAAAAATGCACAAAAAAGAAAAGTGATATATATATATATATATATATATATATATATATATATATATATATATATATATATATATATATATCACATACATTTGGAGTTCAGCCTCTGCTCATGGTTAGGGTCTTAAAGTACTGACCGATCTGAATCAAATGTCATGATGACAGCCAGACTGTTCCAGATGTGTTACCTGGGCAGGTTGTAGAGTGGAGCCATTCTGAAACACGCCACAACGGCTCGCTTCCGCTGCTTAGACAACAACTTCTGCCAAACACACTTCTTAGAGCGCAACGGCTGCTCAACCTGAACACAGACAGAGACAGAGAGAGACAGACATGAGTGTTTGATGAACACTTCTAATCTTTTTTATTTTTGAAGTATAAGGTTGGAAAATTTATTTAAAAGTCTTTTCACTACAATCTGTATATTTATTTCATGCAGGAAATGCAAATCTATTAACTGTTTTGAGCTGTACTATTGATATATTAAATAAATATCAAATAAAAATGTATATTTTTAAATAAAAAAATAATAATTTATTAACATTCTAAAATTAAAATGAGCAATTTTTAAATAAAAACAATTAAATAAAAATGAATGAAAATATATAAATGAATAATATAATAATACTTAAATGAAAAATTTAAGATAAAACCATTTATTTATTATTATTTTTATTTTTTTACATATTCACAGCTTTTTAATATTTAATATGTTTAGTTGCATGTCAGGTGACCATTTAAAGACATCAGAACTGTGAACATGAACATGTTGTTAAATTATTGCAATATTAACTGAGTAATAACTCTCAGGGTGATAACTGAGATCGAAGGGTTCGACTGATAAAGATCTAAACATAGAGTATACAAATGATATGAATCTGTATATTTGTATGACATGGTGCAGCTGCTGTAGAAATGACAGAATGACACGCGATTAACTTTGAGTGACATGACCTGCTCAAGGTGGAATACAGCGGCTGAGATGCTCTGGATTCTCTCAATGCTCCGCTCCGGATCCAGAGTGTCATCTGTCTTCACCTTCACATCCTTATAGAGGTTGAGCTGCCACTGAACAGCCGGATCCGCCGACTGCGTGTGAACAGAGAGAATCAATCTGTAGTGACAGCTGACGAGTGAGAGTGAGTGTGTGTGAGTGAGTTTGAGTGAGTGTGAGTCAGTGTGAGTGAGTGAGTGAGTGGGAGTTGAGAGAGTGAGTGAGTGAGTGAGTGAGTGTGAGTTGAGAGAGTGAGTGAGTGAGTGAGTGAGTGTGAGTGAGTGAGTGGGAGTCAGTGTGAGTGAGTGAGTGAGTGTGTGTGAGAGTGAGTGAATGAGAGTGAGTGAGTAATAAAGGGGTGCATGTGAGTGAGAGTGAGTGAGTGGGAGTGAGTGAGTGTGAGTGAGAAGTGAGTGAGTGAGTGAGTGAGTGAGTGAGTGAGTGTGAGTGAATGGGAGTGAGAGAGTGAATGAGTGAGTGTAAGTCAATTTGAGTGATTGAGTGAGTTGGAGTGAGAGAGTGAGTGTGAGTGAGTGTAAGTGAGTGGGTGAGAGAGTGAGTGAGTGTGAGTCAGAGAGTGGGAGAGTGAGTGAGTGTGAGTGAGGGAGTGAGTGAGTGAGAGGGAGTGAGAGAGTGAGTGAGTGGGAGTCAGTGTGTGTGAGTGAGTGAGTGAGTGAGTGTGTGTGTGTGAGAGTGAGTGAATGAGAGTGAGTAAAAAAGGGGTGCGTGTGAGTGAGAGTGAGTGAGTGTGAGTGAGGGAGTGAGTGAGTGAGAGGGAGTGAGAGAGTGAGTGAGTGAGAGTGATTGAGTGAGAAGTGAGTGAGAGTGAGTGAAAGTGAGTGAGATTGAGTGTGAGTGAGTGTGAGTGAGGGAGTGAGTGAGTGAGACGGAGTGAGAGAGTGAGTGAGTGAGAGTGATTGTGAGTGAGAAGTGAGTGAGTGTGAGTGAATGGGAGTGAGAGAGTGAGTTAGTGAGTGTAAGTCAATGTGAGTGAATGAGTGAGTGGGAGTGAGAGAGTGAGTGTGAGTGAGTGTAAGTGAGTGGGTGAGAGAGTGAGTGAGGGTGAGTCAGAGAGTGGGAGAGTGAGTGAGTGAGAGTGAGTGAGTGGGAGTGACTGGGAGGAGAATGAGTGAGTGTGACAGTGGGTGAGTGAGAGTGATTGAGATTGAGTGTAAGTGAGTGTGAGAGAGTGAGTGAGAGTGATTGTAAGTGAAAATGAGTGAGTGTGAGTCAGAGAGTGGGAGAGTGAGTAAGTGATGGTTAGTGAGTGTGAGTGAGTTAGTGTAAATGAGTGGGAGAGTGAGTGTGAGAGAGTATGAATGAGTGAGTGTGAGTGAGTGGGTGTGAGTGTGAGCAAGTGAGTATGAGTGAGTGAGTAAGTGAGTGGGAGTCAGAGAGTGGGAGAGTGAGTGAGTGTGAGTGAGGGAGTGAGTGAGTGGGAGTGAGTGAGTGTGAGTCAGAGAGTGGGAGAGTGAGTAA
The DNA here is from genome assembly GCF_003368295.1 of Carassius auratus. Lineage (NCBI taxonomy): Eukaryota > Metazoa > Chordata > Actinopteri > Cypriniformes > Cyprinidae > Carassius > Carassius auratus. Next base: position 123,077 of record NW_020523876.1, on the reverse strand, counting down.
GTGATGGTTAGTGAGTGTGAGTGAGTTAGTGTAAATGAGTGGGAGAGTGAGTGTGAGAGAGTATGAATGAGTGAGTGTGAGTGAGTGGGTGTGAGTGTGAGCAAGTGAGTATGAGTGAGTGAGTGAGTGAGTGTGAGTCAGAGAGTGGGAGAGTGAGTGAGAGAGTGAGTGAGTGGGAGTGACTGGGAGGAGAATGAGTGAGTGTGACAGTGGGTGAGTGAGAGTGAGTGAGATTGAGTGTAAGTGAGTGTGAGAGAGTGAGTGAGAGTGATTGTGAGTGGGAGTGAGTGAGAGAGTGAGTGAGTGAGTGTGAGTGATTGAGTGTAAGTGAGTGGGTGAGAGAGTGAGTGTGTGTGTGTGTGAGTGAGTGGGTGTGAGTGTGAGCAAGTGAGTATGAGTGAGTGAGTGAGTGAGTGTGAGTCAGAGAGTGGGAGAGTGAGTGAGTGATGGTGAGTGAGTGTGAGTGAGTGAGTGTAAATGAGTGGTAGAGTGAGTGTGAGTGAGTATGAATGAGTGAGTGTGAGTGAGTGGGTGTGAGTGTGTGAGTGAGTGAGTGAGTGAGTGTGAGTAAGTGAGAGAGTGAGTGAGTGTGAGTGAGTGAGTGAGTGTGAGTAAGTGAGAGAGTGAGTGAGTGTGAGTGAGCCTGTGTGTGTGAGTATGTGTTTAGGACTGACCTTCTCCTGCAGGTGCAGGTTCTGTCTGATGTGCTCCTTCACCTCTTCATCTGTGTCCTTCTACAATCCAAACAAAACCATTAAATCTCACACACACACACACACACACACACACACACAGCGGTGACCATTGACCCCTGACCCCCGTGACCCCTGTACCAGGCCGTATCGTGTCTTAGCCAGCAGGATGAGCTCCTGGTCTCCCGGCGTGCACATGTTCAGACCGATGGGAAGCATCTTCTTCAGCGCCGCCACGATCAGAGACGTCTGGACGGAGTAAAAGTCTCCACGGCGCTTCTTATGCTTTCGCTCCTGATCCTGACCACCAGCCTGACACACACACACACACACACACACATACACACACATGGCGATAAATACAAAAACATCTAATACTGGTCTGAGGAACAAACAATTCTCATCAGAAATCAAAGACATCTGCACAAAAGCTTCCACTGTGTGATGATTATTCACAAACTAAAAAAATATTTAAATAAAGAAATGCCTAGACACGACACACAGAACCAGAAGAACCGACAAACAACACAAACACACCAGCAAACAACCAAATCTGACATGAGATACACTACTGACACAAGATACTACACACACACACACACACACACGACAGGCTTTAACCACTGCATCATCTACCCTCACAATCACCATCATCACATTAAACCACATCAATCTCAAACCACTGCTGTTAGTCAAAAATACAAAAATAAAGGTAAAATAAACTATACTAAACTATTACTAAATAAAAAAATGCCTTGCCTGCTAACTGATACAAACACTCACACACACACAAAAAATTAAAAGTGATTTTGTTGCTAAGAATGATTAATAATGATAATAATAATAAATATCAACATAAAAATGACAAAAAACCATACCAAAATAAGAGCAACTAATGAAGCAAAATGTATGTTAGAGTACTAAAATACTAAACACAAAAATAAAATTCAAATATAAAAACAAAAATATAAAAATATAAAAAATATAAAAACAATAGCTAATTCAAATACAGACAGCGCCAGCTGAACAAACGCCGAAATCACTGAGAGCCTTTCAGAAAGTCAGGAAAATGAACAGCGTAAGCGTCTATCTGTGACAGAGTGGAACTGAATCAGCTGTGACTGTGATGAAGCGCATCTGAATCTGACAAACATGACAGAGACACAGTGATCAGAGCTCATGCAGCTCACTGTACCTTGGGGAGGAATGACTGAGCATGAAGGAGAAAGACAGAACAAGAGTTAGAGAAGGAGACACATTCAATCACTGATCGACCAGATCTAAAGCTGTGATCAGACCAGCAAAACTTCTGAATCAGTTCAGTCCGTCCAAACGGGACGGAGTTTGCTTTGAGAGATTGGAGTAATGTTTTCCATTTCCTGTGAGAGTTATCCAATGTATTCAGTTCATCATTAGTGATTGAATCAAAAGCTATATCAGTTGTTAAAAAATGATCCTTAACATCAAAATACTAGAAATTAGACAATTAAAAAATAAATCAAACATTTCAAAATGAAGACAGTTAAAAAATAATCAAAAACTTAAATCTATGTATATTAAAAAATAAAAATAAATTGTTAATTATAAATAATTCCTGAATAAAATTCATTTCAATATAAAAAAAAAAGAATTACAGAATTTTAATTGTAAAAACAATTAATTAAATCATAAAACTATAAAACAATCAAAATAAAACACTAATAAATCAATAAAATCATAAAAATGTAAAGTTACAAAAATATTTTTAAATTAAAACCAATCAAAATAATATTTTTTTTAAATGATCAACCCTCAAAAGAAAAGGCTATGAATGAAATCAAAGTAAAATAAAAATCATTTCTGTTAATATAGCTTTAAATGAATAAATCCATGCCTTTAGTGAATCTGAATATGTGTGAGAGGATTATGAGCTTTCATTTGTTCTCCAGTGAAAACAAATCTTCCAGCGATGATCTCGTGCCGGACATTAGCATGTGTGATATTAGTTATTAATGACAGCTTTCGTGTGCGTTTATGAAGGGGAAAGTGTGATGAAAGATTAAAACGCTCAGGTTTGTCTTCACAAGCAGCTCGTATCTATCCATATCCTGGTCCTTCTTTACGTGGGAGAGGTGTAAGTGACTGCTTTGAGCTCGTTCTCACTCGTACCTTTGCCATCTTGGTTTTACTGTCTCCGGTGAGGAACGAGAGGTTGTTGATCTCGTTCTGAACCACAAAGTTCTGCTCTTCTCTCTTGAAGTTCTGCAGAGAAACAGACGGACGGTGAAGCACCTTGAGCTCCTGATCTTGCTCTGAATGATAATGTGATGCTCTCTGGACCGTGTGGGATTAAAATAACGCTCATTTTAACGAGACCTCCGTGATGTGATATTAAAGCCGGCGCTTCATTATGAGCCTCGTAAAGCTGCTGATGGACTCGGCTCTTACGTGTGATTTACACCACAGGATGAAGATCTCTGCGACCATCCTGAAGAGCTCGTTGGAATCTGTGTCCGGCTCCTTCAGCCACCGAGACCTGAACCCACAGAACAACAGATCAGTGCACCACAGCTCACAATTAACCTTTACAAACTGGGGCTGGTGAGTTCAACAAAAAAAATAAATAAAAAAAGATAAAAATAAAAATAGCAAAATGAATTAAATCATAATGTTTAATAAAAAATAGAAATCAAATAATAACCAATAAAATAAAAATAAATAATAACAAAAATGAAACAAATCAAAATAGTAGATTAAAGTCTAAATAATAATTTGTATAAAATAATAAAAAATATTATATCAATGTAAAACATAAAAGATGTAAAATTAAACAATTAATTCTAAATATATAAAATTAAAATGCATAAGTTTGAAATAAAAAGAAATAATCTAAATGAAACAATTAGTAATCAAAATGTAAAATAAAACTTAAATTGGTTAAAAATAATTTTTTTTTAGTTAAACAACAATGAATACAAAAAAAATTAAAATCATAAAGTTGTTATAATAAATGAACTTACTAATAAATATTTTAAAACTAAAATAATTTTATAAAAACAAAACTAATAAGAAAAAACACTTATGTGTATGTTTTTATAAATGATAAAATGTTTTATTATGTTTTTATAAATGATAAAAATTTACAATTAAAATAAATCAGTAAAACACACATTAAACCATAATGAATAATGCAAAAATTTAATCAAAATAAAAACACTTACATAAAAATACGTACAGATAAAATCATGTTGAAACATAAAAATATTAAAAGTTAAAACTAATAAATTATTAAATAATAAATATGTTCAATAAAAATTATTAATAAAAAATAATCAAAATAAATAAATAATTAATGATTCATAATTACATTTATAATTTTAATAATAAATGAGCTTCCTAATAAAAATTTAAAACTTAAATAATTTTAAAATAAAACTAAAACGGTTAATAATAAAAATGTACAGTTAAAATAAATAATTTTAAAATAAAGACAACTGAAATAGAAAAACATAGAAATAGAAAAACAAATAAATGTAAAATTTAATTTTTTATTAATTATTAATTAAAAAAACTGAACTCATCAAAATGTAAAATTAAAATAATGCAAAAAATATATATCTATTGTCATTGACCTGTTGTTGTCCACGTAGCGGATGAGCATGGGGTAGAAGGCGTACAGATCTCTGCACAGCACTGCAAACTCATCCAGGATCAGAAGCTCCGCCTCCTGGGTGTCGCCCTTCCCATCAGCTTTCAGAAGCTCCTCCTCCGACACCACCTTCACCGTCTTCTTCTTCAGCTTCTCCAGCGTCGGCAAGAAGTGTGTCTTCAGCAGATCAGCGCGCGCCTTACTGATGATGGGCTGAGCGTACACTGCCACACACACACACACACCCAAACACACACACTCTTAACATTTAATTCTTTTAATTTTTAATTTTAGTGCTTTTTGACGTTTTTTTTTTTTTTTTTTTTTTTATATGACAGTGTAATTTTTATTAAATTATAATTGAATTATTTTTGAGTCCATGATACTACTATAGTTTCTGCTAATATTTTTAATTTATTTTTATTTTAAAATTTTCCATTTTCATTTGTTTGTTATTTTGGTCATTTGTTTGAAATACTATCCTAGTTTTTATAAATATATTGAATTTCTTTTTAATTCTTCCAGCCTCATTTTAATTTGAAAGTTTCAGTACTTTAGTTGTGTGTGTGTTTTCTCCTTTGGTCATTTGTATTATTTTATTAAACGTTTCTATATAGTTTTTATTAAATAATAATGGAATACTGATTTTTGAGTTCATTAAAGTTATTATTATTATTAAATTATTTTCACATTTTAATTGTAAAGTTTAAGAACTTTTGTTGTTTATTTGAATTTTCTTTTCACTTTTTAAATGTCTTTTTATTAAAGTATCATACTTTTATCATGACTTTTGAGTTCATGAGTGTTATTTTGACATCCTGTTACATTTTTGAATTCATTTCTAGCTTTAAAAGTTCTATTTAAAAAAAATATTTAGCTGTATTTGTCATTATATATATATATATATATATATATATATTTTTTTTTTTTTTTTAATGTAATAAAATGTAATGATTTTTCAAGATACTATTCTAGTTTTCATGTATATTTTGAATTCTAAAGGTTTTGTATTTTTTTGCTTTTTTATTATTATTATTTTATTTTATTTTAATGTATATACGGTATATAGTGGTTCATTAATTTTTATTTCACTTTCGGTCTTAGTAACAGTGCTTCAACTTGAGAAATGTTGGCATCTAGCTGAAATGCATCAGTTTAAGCCAGGTGTCGAGTGCAGGTGCATTATGGGAGATGCTCACCTGCGATGCGCTTCATCCAGGAGGCCTCGTCGATGCCCAGGTTGCTGTTGAGGATCTTGAGGATGTTCCCGAGGACGAGGCTGAGGTGTTCGGAGGTGACGGTGCTGCTGCAGACGCCTGCGGGACGGGGACGGTTCTCCGGGCCTCGCTCCCACCAGTACGACAGATAATTACACAGCATGGGCAGCACCACCTCGATGACGTGCGGCATCTCTGTGTAGCGCGCGCCGGACTCTGACACGTCAGTGATGTCCTTGATCAGACCGTCCAGACGAGGCATCTCAGGACACACGTCCTCCACCGACTCCGGCAGCCCGACCACTGCACCACACACACACACACACACACACACACACATAAAACATGTACGAAGCACAAAACTCACTTCTCTAAATTCATCATTCTTTTGGTTTGAGGAGAAACATGATTATTATGTGAATCTGCAGATAGTTCACAGATGTTCAGTGATGGTGCATGAATGTATTTGCTGAGTGAAGGTGTGTCAGAGGAGTGTGTGACTCACGAGCTCGTTCTCGAGACGTCTTGGTGTTGAAGACGGAGCAGGGGTTGTGTGTGTTTAGCTGCGGCTCCAGAAACGCCACGGGCATCGCACCGGCTAGAGTCGCCAAACACTCCCCCAGCGCCGGCAGCTGCCTGAGACACACACACACACACACACACACACACACACACACACACACACACACACACACAGACACAGACACACACACACACACACACACACACACACACACACACACACACACACACACACACACACACACACAGACAACACACACACACAGACACACACACACACACACACACACACATACACACACACACAGACAGAGACAGACACACACACACACAGACACACACACACAACACACACAGACAACACACACAGACACACACACACACACACACAGACACACACACACACACACACACACAGACACACACACAGACACACACACACACACACACACACACACACAGACAACACACACAGACACACACACACAGACAACACACACACACAGACACACACACACACACACACACAGACACACACACACACACACACAGACAGACACACACACACACACACACACACACACACACAGACACACACAGACACACACACACAGACAGACACACACACACACACACACACACACACACACACACACACAGACACACACACACACACACACACACACACACACACAGACACACACACACACAGACACACACACACACACACACACACACACACAGACAGACACACACACACACAAACACACACACACACACACACAGAAACACACACACACACACACACACACACACACACAGACAGACAGACACACACACACACACACACAGACAGACAGACACACACACACACACAAACACACACACACACGCACACACAGACAGACACACAGACACACACACACACACACACACACACACACACACAGACAGACACACACACACACACACACACACACACACACAGAAACACACACACACACACACACACACACACACACACACACACACACACACACACACACACACAGAAACACACACACACACACACACACACACACACACACACACACACACAGACACACACACACACACACACACACACACACACACACACAGACACACACACACACACACACACACACACACAGACAACACACACAGACACACACACACACACACACAGACACACACACACACACACACACACAGACACACACACAGACACACACACACACACACACACACACACACAGACAACACACACAGACACACACACACAGACAACACACACACACAGACACACACACACACACACACACAGACACACACACACACACACAGACAGACACACACACACACACACACACACACACACAGACACACACAGACACACACACACAGACAGACACACACACACACACACACACACACACACACACACACACACACACAGACACACACACACACACACACACACACACACACACAGACACACACACACACAGACACACACACACACACACACACACACACACACAGACAGACACACACACACACAAACACACACACACACACACACAGAAACACACACACACACACACACACACACAGACAGACAGACACACACACACACACACACAGACAGACAGACACACACACACACACAAACACACACACACACGCACACACAGACAGACACACAGACACACACACACACACACACACACACACACACACAGACAGACACACACACACACACACACACACACACACACAGAAACACACACACACACACACACACACACACACACACACACACACACACACACACACACACACAGAAACACACACACACACACACACACACACACACACACACACACACAGACACACACACACACAGCGTAAGAGCAGGTCAGACGCGTCACTCTCAGTTAAACGCAGACTCAGCGTGCGCTCACCTCTCCACGTAGATGTTCTTCCCGGTCCCCAGCGAGTATAAACTGGTCAGGATCCGATAACACGACACCTGCACATCATCCACTGACAAACACATCACAGTCTGTAGTGATTCCTCACAGATCACACCCACGGATCTCAACAGCGCTTACTCAAATAACCAGGATTAAATTACTCATAATAATATAATATTATTAGCATTAATTAATATAATATAATATAATTATGCATCACCAGCCTTAATGCCTGAGTAAATGTTATTGTATTCTTTTTTATTTATTTTATTTTATTATTATTTATTTTGTTTATTTGTTTATGTTGTTGCAAATACATTTTGTGAATATCTGTGCTACTGTTACTGTTAATATTGCTTTTTTGTGCTGTAAAAAACAAACTCAGTAGAGAGAGAGAAAGAAGAAAGTTTCAGAGGTTAACCAAGTCTTTTTTGGAACTTTTTTCTGAACGATAACATGATGAAATCCTCCAGTAAGAGCAGGAACAAGGATTATAAAGGTAAAGGAGTCAGCATGTGCTCAGCATTACTCTCCAGTGTGTGTGATGGTTCTGATGTTTTGACTCACGCAGAAGGTCGGAGCCGAACTGGTGTTCAGTGATGTGCTCGAACAGAGCGGTCAGGATGGGCAGCAGAGCCACTGTGGTGTAGTTGATGTTCTGCGAGACGCCCTTCATCTGACTGCGGGAGTGCGTGAACTTCCCCAGCTTCAGGTTCTCCAGCGTCTTCTCCAGATCTTCAGCCGCGCTCTCAAAGAACGTCCTCAAACCGGCCTTGACCAGCTCCGATCCGGACTTCATCACAGTCCTGAGAGAGAAACCATTCTACAGCATCATCTCAGTCACACACCATCTGCCTCATCACATTAGTAAAGGTTTTTGCAAATCCTTTAAGACCCTAAAAAACATACATCATTAAAAAAAAACTTTTTTCAGATTTTTACACTTATTTTTTAAGAGATATAAGACATAATTGTGTGTATGGAGTGCGTTTAGTGTCAAAAACACTGTGGAGTTATATTAGTATCAAAAAAACTTTTATGTCATCTATCTGTCATCTACAGATGAAACATTTATCATGTTTTTCTTCTGCAAGTGAAAGTTTAAGCAAGTAAAACCTTTTGAAAGTAATATTCATGTTTTTTTTGTTATATATACATAAATTTGTAGGTTTAATACATTTTGACTGTTTTTGAGCAATCATGAGTTACAAACAATTAAATTATATTAATTCCAATGTGGTTAATATTGATCATTCTCAGATTATATGTTCTTATAAATTTCATGCAATGATATATTCAAATAAAATTTCTCATCAATATTGAAAAAAAATAAATACATAAATAAATAAATAATAATAAAAAAAAAAAATAAAAAAAAAAAAAATATATATATATATAGCGTCATAGTTTTTTGGTTTGGTTCATGTGTTATTTTATTATTAATAAAAAGGAGAAAATGCAGTAATAACAGGAACATTCAAAACTTTGATATTTTTTCACATTCACTCAGTGAGAAGCTGCTGATCAGATATATCAGAAATAGTAAATTATGCCTATTTTATAAAATAATGATTATTCCCGGAATGTAAAAAAAAATACTGATCATGAACATAATGAAGCTAATGACAGGAAGTGAGGTCGTACCTGGTGTCCAGCGTGTGTGCGAGGATGTGCAGACAGCTGACTATCGTGGTGGAGTCACTTCCTGCGAACACAAAGCATACAGCACTGAGAAGCAGACACTTGATGAGCACGAGAGACCGTCAGACAGACGCGGTGATCTTACCAAACAGAGAGATCCTGTGTCTAACCAGAGTGGCCAGCTTACAGAACAGACTAGAGACCAGCAGAAGGCAGCAGGAAGTGAGGAGACAGCGAGAGGAAGGAAGAAACGCTAGCTTAGACAGGTGAGCAGAGAAGAAGCAGCTATATATATATCAATCATAAAGCAGATTAACCAGCATGTGCCATGATTCATAAATGAAGCGTGACGAGTGAAGAGGGTAAGTCAAACCGACAAGTTTCTGACTATGAGACTATGATATTAGCCACTCATCACCTGGTGACCATCTCCTTCTCTTTGTTCGACGCGTATCCGCTGCTGCTCAGATTCTTAGTGGGTGACGACAGGAAGTAGAGCGAGTGGTTTTTAAAGTACTGGTCTATGAGGGGGAGGAGCACCTACAGGAAGTACACCAGGTCACAGGAATTTAAAGTATGGTTTTATATATATATATTACTTTAAAATGGTCTATTTTACATCTATATAAAGAATAATGTATATTCAATAAAAATATAGAATTGAATACCGAAATTAATGTTATAATATATATATATATATATATATATATATATATATATAGGGTTAGGTCTCAAACATTCAGATTCAGAGATCCTTCTCAAACCTTAGCAAAGAACTTGATTTCCTGTTCATGTGGCGATCTGTCATTCTTTCCGCTGGTAGCCATCGCCTCTGTAACAAGGGAATTAGTTAAAGTTAAAGGGTTAATCCACTCTAAAATGAACATTTTGTCATTAATAACCATCATGTCATTCCAAACCCGTAAAAGCTCAGTTCGTCTTCCAAACACAGATTAAGATATTTCGGATGAAAACCTGGAGGCTTGAGACTGTCGAATAAATAACAGTGTCAAGGTCCAGGAAATGTATGAAAGTCGTCGTCAGAATACTCCATCAGCAATCAGACGAATCTGGATTATATGAAGCTATGGGAACACTTTTTAAAAGCGAAGAAAACAACGTGCTGCGTATGCTCTTCTGTGTCCTCCACGCCACAAGGATGCGCTGTTTTATTTAAAATAAAAGCTAAATGCACGAAGAAACAGCGCATCCTAGTGGCGCGGAGGACACAAGAAGAACACACACAGTACAGATATGAAGTGACACTGAGGAGACCGTTGACAAAGGATTTATTTAATAAAGTTGTTATTTTTGTTTTGTTCACTTACAAAAACTGTTCCCATAGCTTCAAATAATTCCTGGACCTTGACACTGTTATTTACTCGGCAGTCTATGTGACAGTCACAAGCCTTCAGGGTTTCATCCAAAATATCTTCAACTGTGTTTGGAAGACGGACGGAGGATTTACGGGTTTGGAACGACATGGGGGTGAGAGATTAATGACAAAATGTTGAGTGTCTCTGTCCTCAGATGAACAGAAGAGACCCGTGAGAAGTGCGTTCTCTAACCGAGGTGAGCGATGAACTCCTGCGCCGAGTCCACGTACTTCAGCAGCTTCTTCAGGAAGCGGTAGGCGAAGCGTTTCTCCATCGAAGACGAGTCCTGCTCCATGTGCTTCAGACGCCTGGAACACAGCAGCAGCGGCGTTACATTCGGTGAACATGCGTGTGACAGGCGTGTGAAAGCGCACGCACCTGCTGACGGCGTATCCGTTGATCTGCAGGAAGCGGAAGAGATCCTGCGCTCGCTCGCGGTCTCTGGTCTTCTCTTTGGCCGTGAGCGTGTCGTAGGGCACCAGCAGCGGATGAGCTCCTCCTGCGGCTGAGAGAACACACAACACGTCACGTATGACCCTCACAACACGCCTCGCTCTCGAGAGAAACTAACCTCTGCTGCACAGATCACTCTTCTTCTTCTTGGCCCAGATGTTGTGATAGTTTTCAGCTACGACCTCAACCATCGACTGAAGAACAGAAGATTGACTCTATTAGCCGTTGAAAGTCCAGAATCTGTCTAGAACACACTGGGATATGCACAGCTATATACAGACGATAAATAATGGAAGAAATGGCTGTTCTGATTCATAAACCTACAAACACTGAACAGTTACTGGCAAAACTATACAACACGCTTTCATCTGTTACATTATTTACATTTTTAACAATACTAATATAGCTGTTCATCTTAGTTAAATGTTCATTTTAGATCTGGAACAATTAGTCTACATTATTGTTTATAAAAAATTATGATTAATATTTGTGTCGTCAAATGGTCGTTTGACCTCATATGTAAGACCCTGCAATAACGCAGTTTGACCAGAGTTGGCGCTGTAGCGCAGGACTGAAATTCAGTTTATGACATGTTAATAAAAATCTAAATTAAAATTTGCATACAGAAATATATTGGTAATGCACAAACCAATGTTAACAAATACAATCTTATTAATTTATTAATGCATTTAAAAAAATCTAAACATCAGTTACAATTATTAATTATTTTGTTATTAAGTAGCATTAATAAAAAATTGCTAAATTTTATTGCCATATCATATATATTTAATATATATACAAAAACATTTTAAACATTTTAAGACAAAAAATAAGATTCTTTAATTAAGTAGCATTAATAAAAAATTGCTAAATTTTATTGCCATATCATATATATATCATATATATACAAAAACATTTTAAACATTTTAAGACAAAAAATAAGATTCTTTAACTTAGAATATTTTTTTTTTTTTTTTTTTTTTTACAGAATTAATTTTCAAAATATGTCCAGATTGAAATCACTGTATGCATGGATTCATGTTAACAGATCACCTGCAGTTCTCTGGACAGAAGGACGCTGCTCATGTCCAGCGGGTTTGGATTGAAGCCGTTACCCTGAAAGCACACGATAACAAATCCTCCGTCACGTCTGTGAATGTGTTCTGCGTTATTGCACCAACTGTCACGGTCTATTTCACTCGAGGCTGGACTCTTAAAGGGATAGTTCACCCAAAAATGAAAAGTAGCAAGATTTAGTCACCCTCAAGCCATCTTATCTGTATGTGACTTTCTTCTTCCAGAAGAATCTATTCCGAGTCATATATAAAAAAACATCCTGGCTCTTCCAAACTTTATAATGGCAGAGAATGGGTGTTATTTTTGAATATCCCAAAAGTAGACCAATAAAGCACAACCATCCATCAGTTAGCACAAGCTAGAGATTATGGTTTATAAGGTCTTAAATCTGGATATTTTTCTTACACGAACACATCGATTCGCTACAGGTGCCTTTATTCACTCCCCGGAGCTGTGCGAGGCACTTTTTATGATGGATGGATGCACTTTATTGGACTTCTTTTGGACTATTAAAAAAATAACACCCATTCACTGCCATTATAAAGCATGGAAGTTTTATTTTTATTTTTATATAACTCCGATTAGATTCGTCTGAAAGAAGAAAGTCACATACAGCTAGGATGGCTTGAGGGTGAGTAAATCATGCTACTTTTCATTTTTGGGTGAACTATGCCTTTAATGATAAAATCACTGCATTTACAAAGTTAGCGAGCATTATAAATCATTACGTGGAGCTGATTATCCAGTATAAAGTACCTGAGAGGCCTGTGAGATGCGGCGCATCTTCTCCATCTCTCTCTGCTGGAACACGCTGTCTTCTTCTCTGGTGCGGTCGATGCTCCAGCCCATCGCTAACATGCTCTTCAAGGACTCGCGCACCGTCCAGCAATACATCTCCTTCTCCTGCCGACAGAAAGCGTGCTGGCAGTCGTTGTGATGGGATTTTGATGGAGATTTTAAGGGTAAATGCATGTCTGGGTTGTACCTTCTCTGTCAGGGACTTGTAGGATCTCAGCATCGGATGAGTTTTTGCTTTCTCGTCGATGTTTTCTCCATGTTTCCAGCCCAGAAGCACCTAAACACAGATCGGAGCGTGATCAGTGGAGAATCTCATGTTTAATGAACATCTCTCAGCTTGAATCGAGAAGCTGACTGTTTCTCTCACCTTCTCAGCAGCCCATTTCTCATGGGAATGTTCAGCATATTTGTTTGCAATGTACTCCAGCTTCTCCGGCAGGCAGATGCTGAGAGGAAAACAGAAGCGTCCATCAAATCATCTCAGACTGTGACGTGATGAGGAGACGAAATCAGTGTTTGATGCATTAATCAGTGTCTAATGCATTACTAAATAATGAATAACTGTAATTTAATTAAATTTTTTGCATTATTTTTATGTTAATTACACTTCTAATGTAATTGCATTAAACACTGACTATAAAACAATTCAATATCAAACAATAAAGTTAAAATGCATGTTTTAATGTCTTAAATAATTTTGTCAGTTCAAGAATAATTCATGCAATTTGATATTATTTATTTGAAAGAATTAAAAGCAGTTTCATGGTTTTTATTGTATTGCTCAACTTTCAGTAATTGAACTGAGCTCCCATATAGTTACAATACATTTGATTAAAGTAAATGAAAATGCAATGCTGTAATGACACATGCAAGTGTCTGATCATATATAAAGCAACAATACCAACTCTGATGACGCTGTTTAATTTAATTATGACGTACTTGGCTGTGTTTACGGGTCTGGGGTTGAAGTTTCCCTGCGTGTCGACAGACACCTGTTTCTCCAGCGTGGTGCTGAGCGTGGAGTCGATGTAGTCCGGCGGCAGAGCTCCAGCGATGGCACTCAGACACGGCATGGCCATCTTGAACAGATCCTGCTCATACTTCTACAAACACAGTCATTCAGAAGATGAGTGCTCAAGCGCTCACTGTTCACTGTTACTTTAGATTCATTGAATCCACCCAGCCCAAATCTCTTCACCTTCTGAGACAGAGAGTCAAAGATTCCCCAAAAGATCTTCTTGGTAAGCAGCAGCTCCTCCTCGGACGCTTGACCGTAACTCCCCCATCCGGACGGCAGACAGTAATACTTCCAGTTCTGCTCGTAATGATTCGTCAACAGCTGTGAAACACGATCATTGAGGGTTGCTATATAAAAACATCCTCTTTAAAACACTATTTAAATATGAATCACAGCTTTTTTCTGATGATTTAATGACGAGCAACGAGACAAACTACATTAACGAATCATTAATGGACATTAGATGAGTAAAGAGCCCAAAACAAGATCAGCGATGGATCAAAACAACATCCACTGCTGATGAGTGAGAGGCGGAGTTAAAATAAGGCAGTCAAATGTCATGATGAATGTGGGCGTGGCTCAAACCAAAGGGGTGGAGTCAAACCATAGAGCAATGGAAGGAAACAGTCAAAGTATAAATCACGTAATCGTGAGACTTGTTTACCTTTAGAGGCATCTTACAGTATTCAGACAACAACGGGACGTCAAACACCAGTCGGCGCAGCAGATGCTGGAGCATGGAGGGTCTGAGGTACCTGAACACAATACAAAACACGGACAAAATCTGACTCCAGTCCACACACAAACCGCTGTCAGACAGACAATACTGCTCTTTTACGGTCCTATTGATCACTTAAACCAGCATTATACAACTATAACCATAACTATAATGATGACTATATTACTATAGCGATAACTATAACGATAACGATAACTATAATGACTACTACAGAAATAACTATAACAACCATTATAGCAATAACGATAATAACTATAATGAGGCCTATAGCAATAACTATAACAACCATTATAACGATAATGATAATTATAACTATAATGACGACTACAGAAATAACTATAACTATCATTATAGCGATAATGATAATTATAACTATAATGATGCATATAGCAATAATTATAACGTCCATTATAACTATAACAATAACGATAATTATAACTATAATGATGACTACAGCTATAACTATAATGACCATTATAGCGACAAATATACCACTAAGGATAATTCTAACTATAACTATAATGATGACTATAGCAATAACTATAACAACTATTATAGCGATAAGTATAACGATAATGATAATTTTAACTATAATGATGACTATAGCAATAACTATAACGACCATTATAGCGATAAATATAACGATATTTTTAACTATAATGATGACTATAGCAATAACTACAACAACCATTATAGCGATAACTATACCACTAAGGATAATAATAACTATAACTATAATGATGACTATAACAATTACTATAACCATTATAGCGATAACTATAACGATAACGATAATTATAACTATAATGATGACTATAGCAATAACTATAACAACCATTGTAGCGATAACTATAACGATAACGATAATGATAATTCTAACTATAATGATGACTATAGCAATAACTGCAACGACTATTATAGCGATAACTATAACGACAATTATAACTATAACTATAATGATGACTATAGCAATAACTATAACAACCATTATAGAGATAACTATAACGATAACGATAATGATAATTCTAACTATAATGATGACTATAGCAATAACTATAACAACCATTGTAGCAATAACTATAACAATAATGATAATTATAACTATAACTATAATGATGACTATAACAATAACTATAACAACCATTATAGCAATAACGATAACTATAACGATAATTATTACTATAATGATGACAATTACGATAACTATAATGATAACTATATCTATAAAAATTATAATAATTATAGCAAAAACTATAGCTATAACAATGACTATTATGAAACCACAAAGCTAAATATAGCAATAACTATGATAACTACAGTAATTACTATGTATGGATGTATAATTGTAACTGTAATATATCTATAAAAATAACGGTAGCACTTTATTTTACAGTCCTGTTCCTCACGTACATACTATGTACTTATTACAGTAATTACAATAACTATGTAATAACTAGGTACTAACCCTGAACCTACCCCTAAACCTAACCCTACCCCCGTAGTTACCTTGTATTACCAGAACTTTCTTAGATAAATACACTGTAAGTACACTATAAGTACATGTTAGTACACGTACTGTAAAATAAAGTGCAACCAAAATAACTATAATTAAACACCAAAAATAACTATATAGATAACTATAAATATAATTATAACAATAGCTACAATGACACCACAATGATAATGATAACTAGTATAATTACTACTATAATATAATAAGTTTAACGGTAGCTATAACGAAACTATAATAATTTGAACAATAACGGTGGCAATAACTAACTATATGAAACGATATAACTAACTTAAACTATAATTACAGTGATAACTACAGCAAAACTGTCAACTATAATGATAACTATGTTAGCGTCCACACAAGTGGATCATAATGTTGTGTTTACTATAAGCTCGCTGCAGATTTTATTAAGCGTGAAAGATTTTAAATTAATTGAAATGTTTAGCTTGAAAAGATCGCTCTGAATGGGACTGCAACAATATCAGTCTTCTGTGACGCTATTGCTATAGTTGTTCTGTGAGCTTCATTTCCGTGGTCGTTACAGTTAATGTTCTTGCTCTGAAGGGGCCTTAAGTTAATTCAAGCGATCAGGAGCCCATTACTGTATGATAACGAGCAGCTGTCACCTGCAGATGGCCAGCAGACACTCCTCGATGGCGTCGCGTTGGGCTTTGGTGAGCGAGCAGCCCTTGGACAGACGGTAGACGGTGTAAAGCGTGGAGTCGATGAGCGCGGCGTGATGCTCTGTGCCGGAGAAGTGAGGAGCGCAGCGGGTCAGCAGGGGCAACACGGCCGAACCGATGTACCTGTTCATCGCCAGAGCGGTTTCTGTGGTGCGCAAAGCCTCCTGGGAACGAACACAACACCTCAGAGATGACTTATCTGAATCACTGGTAGGAGGTTTTCATTATCACATCTGAAGTGATTTTTACTCAGCCCACAGCGGTGTAGAGAATCAAATTCACTAACCACAAAAACACATGACTTTCTTCATCTTTAAAGTTGCATCCTCTGTTTATCAGTTAAAACCATGCATCAGTAAAGCGGCAGAAGATACTAGCATTCAAAACGACTTAAAAGTGGAACAAAAGCATCTCATCCCAATTCAACATTTGACATTCAATCGTGTCAGAATTCAAAATGACACAACAACCGCTTGCTTTTACATTAAAAACAAAACAACAACAAAATTAAACAAAACAAAACAAAATAAGACAAAAACCAAAAAAATATATATTACTGTTGTAAATCACAATTGTCCTGTAAAATAAAAATGAATGCTTGATAATTAAAGGGCTAAATTATTTCATTTTAAATTGCAAGACACAATACTAATATCTCAAATTCTAATTCTAAAAAATAAATAATAATACTGGTGGAATGCTGTAAACTCACATCTACAGAAATGTTGGAAATTGTGCAAACCTGTTCCCAAAATGCATGTTAAATATGTGAAGTCTGCCAGATATTTCAATAATTTAACAACATATTAGTTAATGGTCACATGACAAGTTTCATTTAGATTTCTTAGTTTGATTTTGTTTTTATTTTAAAATTATGTGTATAGAAAGATGCCTGTATACAGTGCTTATTATTGTTATTTTAACCAATTATAAAAAATGGAGATATAAATACGCTACTGTTGTAATGTGATAATTATAATTACGTAATTTAATCATTATGCATATTTACAATACTAATATTTATGTTTTAAATTATTCAAAAGCTGAATACTGGTGAAATGTCGTGAATGTGTAAATAAACTGATCTTTGCACACACTTGGTGAAAATACTGTAAACATGCAGAGTAAGAGTCAGAATTGTTATCTCAGAAGATGAAGAAGAAGAATAGCATTTCAGTAAGCTGGCTTTCTCAAGACATCTCATCAGTTCTCACACTCCTCCTTGAGTCCGTCTCAAAGCACTGACCGTGTCCAGCGAGGCAGCGGCTCTCAGGTCCGGCAGGAAGCCCACCTCTAACAGATGCAGCAGGAAGCTCTGGTCCTCGATGCCATACACACGCTCCAGGAACAGCACCATCGGGGCCTTGTGGTCCGGGCAGAACGTGGCCGACATGTCAGGCTCAGACACGCCGCCGTCTGACACACACACACACAGATTCATTCACATCATTTCTCAGCACAAACTGATGTGCCATTAATTTTCTTTAATTAGACTGATTGAACTGCATGCATCATGCAAATACTTCGAGAAGACATTTCAATCCCTTTGTGTCATTTCACTGTAAAATGTGAGAATCAGGAGAGTGTTTGGCACCTTTATTGACGACGGGCATCTTGAGAGGGATGCTGATGATGCCCACCAGATCCTCCGTGGGAACCAGAGAACGAAGGATGGCACGAATCCTCAGAGCTTCACCTTTACCCTTATTGATCAGCTGAGAGACCAGATCAATCGATCAGTATCAGCTCACATCACCATCCATCAACATCCAATTTAAATTCATTTAAAATATAAATAAAATAAATCAAAACAAAACACTTAAATGTTAAATCATAAAATGTCCAATTAAAATAATAATTCAAACACTTATTAAAATTTAATTCTAAAAATGTCAAATAATAATAAATTTTAAAAAATAAAAACGAAACACTTACCAAAATAAAATAAAAATGAAAATAAAATACTTATCAATCAATCAATAAATCAATAAAAAAACACTTAAAGATTAAATAATAAAATGTGAAATTAAATAAAATTACAAAAAACAAAATGTAATTATAAAAATTGATAATTAAAAAATAAAATGTAAGTAAATAAAAATAAATGTTAAATGAAAACTAATTATTTATAACTACAAAAATAATTATTAATTAATGTTTATTTTATAATTAAATTATAAATAAATAATTTTACATATTAATAAAAATATATAATATATATTTAATTAAAAAATTATATTAATTTTTGTATATGTTTCATTTTACTTTTAATCTAAATATATATTTATATATTATATATTTAATATCATTAAAAGTAGTTTCATACTACATTAACGAATAAATATAATTTAATATTTATTTTTATATTTTATTTTCAGATCCATAAAAATTTAAAACAGAAAGTAATAAATAATTTTAAAATAAAAGCAATCAAAATAAAACACAAAAATGAATGAACATGAGTTAAACTTGAGCACTACGTTTTTAGACGCAGTTTCAAGCGCGAAACGCAGCAATATACGCAAGATTGAGTGCAAAGGTCAAACACACCGGTCAAGCACAGTATTTAAGAGTTACAATGTTAATCTTTACTCTAGCTATGTTTTTTAAATGAGCAGTTAAATGTTTAAATCTAAATCTTGAATCAGTGAAACGATGTGAAAGAGAAGTGATGATCCACTCACGTGCATCTCAGGAGCGCAGCGGCCCAGAAGATCGATCAGAGCCGAGTAGAAGGACAGGATGGCGTTTCCCATGTGAACCACTTCCTCTTCCTCCTCGCCCTCAGTAGAGCTGCAGCAGAGGCAGATGAAGATCAGCATCATCATCATCACGAGCGTGTGTGTGTCTGAGTGTGTGTGTGTGTGTGTGTGTGTGTCTTACGCGTCTGAAGCGTGAGCCGGCCCGGCGCTGGGCAGATCCAGGCTGGGGTTCTCTGAGATCTTGATGGCTTCCTTCATTGCGGCCAGCAGCCCGTTTCCTCCTTCTCCTCTCAGAGCAGGACCGAAACACTCGGGCCGACGAATCAGGAGCTTCACCACCACACTGGAGTTCTCCTCCACGCTCTCACCTGAGACCACAGACATCCAGCGTTATGAACACAGTCTGCTTATTCAGTCCAGTCTGTTTCTGTTCATTTGAAGACACGGTAGCCTTTATACATCACATTTAGAAATAATTATCATTTCTAGTTTATCACAAAAGCTCCCGAACAAAAACATTATTATATTTTTATAACATAGTCTGTGTGTGTGTGTGTGTGTGAGTGTGTGTGTGTGTGTGTGAGTGTGAGTGTGTGTGTGTGTGTCTGTGTGTGTGTGTTTATTAACCGTTGACAAACACGGCGAATCGCAGGAAGGACAGGTAACGTTCTCCCTCGATAGGGTTCCAGCTGATGTCTGGATATCCTTTGGCCAGGAGCATCGGACAGCTCTGCAGACCGCAGCCGGCCAGATACGTCACGACCTGCACACACACACACACACACATATGAGTGCATCATCACTGTACAAACAGATCAATACAGTCACATCATGATGCAGCCAAACAGAGCCGTCTCATGCTGTAAACACACACCTTGTCCAGGTCGGGCTCCTCCAGCGCCAGCGCCAGACCGTTGTTGTCCATCACTGATGAAGCCGCCACGTCTAGAGGAGTGGACCCTCTCATGGACGGAGACGCTGAGGAACACACACACACACACACACACACATGACTCTACATCAACAGCTGATCTCTCACTCAGAGAAACGCCAAATACAAATAAATAACTTTATATTAAAAACAATGCAGATTTAAAAGAATTTGAAAAGAGATTAAAAAATTAAACCATACAAATAAAAACATTTAAATATAAAATTAAAACAAATAACCTACTAATAATTAAACCACAAAAATGTTACATTTAAAATAAAAATAAAATAAAATAAAATAAATACGATGTAAATAAAACTCTTACTAATAATGAAACCTTAAAATGTAATAAAATAAATAAGGTAAAAAGAATTTAAATAAAACACTTTCTAATTAAATATTAAATATCAGATTAATAACTGTAAACAAAAACAAAGAATCAAAATAAAACACTTTACTTATAATTAATAAAAATCATATAAATGACATAATCATTATTAGATTTAAATTAAAATATAATTAAAAAGTATACACAAAATAAAAACACTTAATAGTTCTGGAAAAGTGTGTACTAAATCAAATTGCCCCCTAATCTCTCACAACATTCTGGATCCTTTTCAGTCTGGCTTCAGAGCTAAACACAGTACTGAATCTGCACTTTTGAGGGTAGTAAATGACCTCTTACTATCCGCAGACTCTGGTAACTGTACTATTATTTTATTATTGGACTTAAGTGCGATTTTTGATACTGTGGATCATCGTATCTTGTTAAAAAGATTGAACCTTGAAGTTGGCATTCGTGATGGTGCACTAGATTGGTTTGCATCATATCTCGCAAACAGGAATTTTTGGTGGAAATTGGAGAATTTTCATCAAGCTCAGTTCCCGTCACTTGTGGGGTGCCCCAGGGCTCAGTTCTGGGTCCAATCTTATTTTCCTTATACGTACTCCCTCTTCGTTTCTTTTTTGAGTCCCATAAAGTTTCATATCACATTTATGCAGATAACACTCAGCTCTATTTTCTGTTAAAATCAGGTACTGATTCAGTTTCCTCTCTGCTAGCTTGTTTAGAGGACATTAAGGCTTGGATGGACAATAATTTCCAATTAAAGACTTCATTGGCTACCTGTTCGATTCAGGCTTGATTTGAAGGTTTTAGTATTTGTATTTAACATGGTCTTGCCCCTTCATATATTTCAGACCTTCTCCACTCAGATCTTCCCCCCAGATGACATTAAATGTTACGAAATCTCGACTGAAATCCAAACACACACACACACACCAGCAGCAGAGGGCAGTAGATGATCTCAGTTCGCGATGACTTCAGCTCCTCTGAGGTGTTTCACCTGTTTCTTCTGCTTTGTGAGCCGTGTTTGAGAGTCACTCACCCAATCCCACGCTGCTGTTCTCCAGCAGGTAGCTCAGGTGATCAAACATGGCCTTCTGGTTCTGACGACTGATGCGACAGAAGTAGCACAGGAAGCGACAGCAGCTCGCCACCATCTTAGGAAAGGCGATTTCCTGTTAGAGAAGGAAACAGAATCAGGAGGAATCTTCAGTCTGTGCCATTGATCTGCTGCTGCATGTGTGTGTGTTTGGATCAATACTGCACAGCAGAGACTCATCAATCACACACACACACACACACAGACAGACACACTTTCTCTCTCACACACAGAAGCTCAAACACACACACACACACACATATAAATGTAAGCTGTAATGTATTTCTGTGATGCTCCGCTCTATTTCAGCATCATTCCTCCAGTCTTCAGTGTCACATGATCTTCAGAAATCAGAATAATATGATGATTTATTATCAGTGCTGATTATTATTATTAAAACTCTTATGCTGCTTAATATTTATTTTGGAACCTGTAATACTTTTTTCAGGATTCTTTGATGAATAAAGTGAAAAAGAACAGCATTTATTCAAAATAGAAATATTTTCTTACAATATAAGTCTTTATTATCACTTTTTATCAATTTAACAAATCCTTGCTGAATAAAAGCATTAATTTCTTTCAAAAATAAAAAATAATAAAATAAAAATGTATTTAAATTACTGAATTCAAACTTTTGAACTGTAATGTATATTGTTACAAAATATTTAAATTTTTTCAACTTTATTCAAAGAATTCTGAAAAAATTATCACAGGTAAAAAAATAAATAAAAAAATTACAGTTTAACAGTTATTCACATAGAAAACAACTGTTTTAAACTATAATAATATTTCACAATATTATGCTTTTTTTCTGTTTTCTGATCAAATAAATGCAGCCTTGGCGAGCAGAAGAGACTTTTGAAAAAAACAGTAGTGTATACTTTTGTGTATACATATTTATTTACATTTAAGTTACTGTTATAGTTTTATTACTATTTTGAATCAATTTATATATATATATATATATATATATATATATATATATATATATATATATATATATATATATATATATATATATGTGTGTGTGTGTGTGTGTGCGTGTGTGTTTTTTGTAATTTTGTTGGCATTTACATTTTTTTTAGTTTTTTTAATTTTTGTTATCTGACACAAGTGACTAATGAACTGCTTCTTTGAACGAATCCTTCAAAAAGACTCACTAGTTATTTTGAATCAGTCCAATGAATCACACTAAAGCAGTGGCTCTCAATCAGTAGAGACTTAATATATTAAATTATATTTTAAAATTAATCAAACTTAATAAAAAAAGATGAAAAGATGAAGAAAATATTATTTCTTTTCTCCACTCAACTGTATTCAGTGAAGAACACAGCAATTCTTGAATCTTTTGGAATCGCGAAGTGAATCAGGGTTAACTGTATTAACATATGAACATTCCCAGATTCTAATAATAAAAATTAGAGGTTGACTGATGTATCGGTTTTGCCGATTAATCGGCACCAATAGTTAATTGCTGAAACAAGCAGTTATCGGGAAAAATCCATGCCGATAGTTTTCCGGGTTGTTAGGAGCGGCTGAGAAGGCTCTGTTTTCATTATACAGCTCTAGTGACTGAAAAATTTAAATGGAAAACACTGAATCCAGAAATATTAAATAAAATTAGATGGCATTTATGCTTTTTTAGGGCCCTATTAAAGTGTTGTAATTTTAACATTTACTATTACTGTTATTATTATTATAATTATTATTTTTTTTAATAAAGCACCAATTAAATTTTTGCTTAGTATCCATTTTTTATTTTTTATTTTAATTAATCGGTATTGGTCAGTGTGGTCCAACTTAGCTATCGGTATCAGCAAAATCCAGTATCGGTCGACCTTTCATAAAAAGAATAGTGTAGAAATGCTGTGGTGATACTGATGACTGTGAAAGCTGTGTGTTTTGTTCTTGAGAAGCTGCTGAAGTTTGAGTCAAACACACACCTGAGACTTTCCTCCACCCAGGACGTTCACCATCACCTCCATCACGGTCTCGTGCATCCCCAGAACACGCATCAGGTTGGGATGCTGGTAGAACACCTTATTATTCATGATGTCCCTGAGACACACACACACACACATCAGATTCACCCTATTGAACACATTTAACTAGAGCTGCTCCGGTTCTCTGAATCAAGCAGAATGTTTCTGAAAGAAGGCAAAAAAAAAACTAAAAAGAATCAATTATTCCAAACATTCCAAGATATGATCCATAAAAACTAATTCTAATATGTAACGCACTTTCATTTGAACAATTCCCTAAAAGCAGGACAGAAGCCCTCTCTTTCTTTGCAATGTAGTGTGTGTTGGGCTGGTCCTCACCCGAGGCCGTGGATCATCAGCTGCTCTTCCTCCTTCCCCATGCGGACGCTCAGCAGCGAGCGGATCTGGCCCAGAGACGCCAGCAGGTGGATGGTGTCGTGGACGGAGGCAGCGCTGATGGTGTAGGTCTTCCTCATGGCTCGGAGCAGCTCTCCGATGCTGTCGTACTGTCGTCTCAGCAGACTGAACATCAGCCGCACAAGCTCCGGGTCCTGGATGTGTGTCTCCTGAGCCCAGCTCACCATCGTCTGAGAGATCAGCTCCTTCAGATTCGCTACACACACACACACACACACACACACACACACAGGAAAAGAATTAAAGTGTTAATATAGTGCAGTTAAATGCATGTGCAACACAGGGTCCCATCCACAGATACGAGCTCAGAATCACCCTCTTATATTTATGATATAGTTCACTTTAATACAATTATTTTAATAAAATAAAATACAATCTCAGGCAGAAACAGGTCTGAAACATATTTTACCCTAATAATAATAATAATAATAATAATAATAATAATAATAATAATAATAATAATAATAATAATAATAAATAAGAGTGAATCTCACACAGAAACTTGTCCAGCTCATATTTCACCCTAAACTAATTATAATAATAAAAATAAAATAATAAAATCTCAAACAGAAACATTTCCTGCTCATATTTCAGCCTGAAAATAAAATAAAATAAAATCTGTAAAAGAAACATGTCCGGATCATGTTTCACAAAAAAAATAAAAAAATAATAATAATACAAATAAATAAATAAATAAAAATCTCACACAAAAACATGCCCGGCTCATATTTTACACAAAAAAATAACAATAATAATAATAATACAAATAAATAAATAAATGAAAACTCATACAGAAAAATGTCCAGCTCATATTGAACCCTAGAAAATAAAATAAAATAAAATATTTGTAAACATTTTATAGTTTACAAATCAGTCAGGTGAATAATTCAACGACTCACTCAATAAGACAACGACTTGCTGGTTTTAGTTTCATATTTAGAGTATAATATTTCTTAATCATGTCATATTCCAATATTCATAGGAGATATCATTATTATTATTATAATTTAAGAGTGCAAAAATCACCCTCTTATATTTATGACACAGCTGATGAATCAGTCGAGTGAATGATTCAATGACTCACTCTGTAAAACTGGCTGGTTTTAGTTTAATATTTAGAGTATCATTTCATTTTCAATTTCAATTATTTATGCAAAACTAAAGCTACTTTTTTGTTATGTTTATTCAATGCGTCTCTCACTGAACACATTGAGGACTTTAAATGCTCTTCTGGGGCTCGTTTCTCAGCCTGACGTGTGATTCATTTCCAATCCACCTCATGCACATCATGTAATTCATTATCCTAGTTTAATGTGAAGCTGGTGAAATCTAACCTGTCTGGAAACAATCATTATTGATCTAGAGATGAATTCAGGCACGACTTAACACTTGCTGCATATTTCACAGACACTTTCACAGCGAGAGAGTTTTATTTCTAAACGAAGCAGCTAATGCAGATTTCAGGTTGAGCTGGTTTTCAATCTCTTTTGCAATGAGACGAGAAGCAGCTTCTATAAATAGAATATCACAACTGAATTCATTATAGAGTCAAAGCCTTCAGGCTTTATTAAAACGCCATCGATCAGAGGCTCATATGATGATTTCTGCTCTCAACGGAGAGAAACCAATCCTGAGAACTGAACCCAAACACACAAATACATCAAGCCGACTGCAATCGACATTAGTATCTATTATTATTTCTATTCTTATTTTATTACCATCAGTATTTAATTATTTTATTTTTTATTCATATTTTTAATTAATCTTTTTTTGTGGATAATAACTCTGAGATGGACTTCAAATCTCATCTTTAAAATTCATTTTAAATTAAGATTAGAATCTGAACATTACATCACTCAACAATCACTGACCACCATTAAAAACCCTGGGGAAATCATATTAATTTAATTTAACATGGTGCATCATTTCAGGATACCATGTTGAAAAAAAATAAATAATAATAATATAAAAATAAAGCTCATCGGTCAGTCTCTCGTCACGAGTCTGAGTCTGTGTGTCAGCAGTAAATAAGTGTTTGTAGTGCAGCGCTGATGAACGACCCCCAGAGACACACACTGAACAAACGTTGAGCTCAGCAGCAGCTCAACTAATGGTGTGTGTGTGTGTGTGTGTGTGAAGATGTGGTGAATGTTCACTGTGCAGGGAAAAACACTGCAATCAGCAAACTAACCGTGCAGCAGCTTTCTCCATTAAACCCTAAACTGTCGGAGTAAATCTCACCCAGAAACACGTCTGGGTTCTAAATCAAAATTTAATTAATTTAAATTAAATTAATCAACCTCACACAGACACGTATATCAGATTTCACTCAAATAATAAAATAAAATAAAATCTCAGACAGTAACTTGTCAAGCTCATATTTTCATCAAAATACAATACAATCTCACACAAAAACATGAAATATTTCACCTTAAAATAAATAAATAAATAAATATTAATATTAATAAAAAAATTAAGTGAATCTCAGACAGAAACTTGTCCGGCCCCTATTTCTTCCCAAGATAAATAAAAAAATTAATGAATGGATAAATAAATAAATACAAATCTCATACAAAAAAAAATCTCAAACAGAAATATATATATATATATATATATATATATATATATATATATATATATATATATATATATATATATATATAATTAATTAAATAAAATAAAATCTCTTGAAAGAAACATGTTATAATAATAAATAAATAAAATAAAATATCATGAATATAGTGAAGAAGTGAATCTGACCCTAAATTCCTATTAGTATAATGAGAATTGGACAGTGGGAGTTCAATTGTCATTAACATAATGCCTAAATTTTTTAGCTTTTATTTTCTATATGCAAAATTATTTCCCTTCATCTTTTGTTTTGGGGTGAAATATGAAACTTGTTGTAGACGTGTTTTCTCTCTGTCTGTCAGTAAAACAACACGTTTCTCTGAGATCCCACACAAATCCAGGACTCTCTGTCTGCGTTCACTGTGAAATCCACTGGAAAGCACACATGATCCCGGAGATGTTTGGCATACGGCTTGCTAACGTTCTCCTGAGCTAGCATTCGGGACTTACAGGGAGCGGCCTGCTCTTCCTCTGTGGACTCGCGCTCAGATCGCTGCGGTTGACCTTTGATCTTATAGATGAGAGCGAGCAGACGAGCTTTAATAGACGAGTCCTGATCCTCCTCATCCTCCTCCACTGGAATCCCTGCAGGGACACAGATGAAGAACATCAGTGCGTTACCCACAATGCCTCACTGCACCTCTGTCCAGAGTTAAAAACTTACAACACCTTAAAACAACCTGAGAACTACTGCAAACCACAGGAATCACAGTCTTGGAAAACCTATATAAACCGATATACCAATAATACCGATAAACAGTGTGTGATTTCTCTTGAACAAGCTCTAAAATATTTTATCAAGTATTTTATCAGAGTAATAATAAACAATATATTTATACTCAGTAAATCAAGAACCACTGAAAAGCGTATTTAGCGTATTTTTATACAGAATACACATTTTTCTAGTTATTACACACACACACACACACACACACACACACAAAGTAAATCATGAATGACTGTAAATTTCATGAACATTGATACAATATTACAACTCCATCGGAATTTTATTAATGAACATAATTGTTTCTATTTATTCAAAGCTCAAAAATATTTTATCAGGTATAAATTGTGCATAAAAAAAAGGAAAATATTTAAATATAAAAGGAAAATTTAAAGGAAAATTTACCGGAAAATTATTTTACGGTAAATAAAAATTACTCCATAGGCATTTTAATAACAAATATATATATTTTAAATAATTTATTCTATTTATTCAAATCCTTAAAATATTTTAAAATTGAGAATTTTAATTAATAAAATATTATAACTGAGCATTTTTTAAGTGAAAATATTTAATCAGATATAAATTGTGCATTAAAAAAAAGAAGAAGAAAAAAGAAGAAAATTCTTCTCCAATAAAAAAAATAGATGAGAAAAGTTTTGAAAATTAACTCCAAAAGGCATTTTTATTACAGACACAATTTTTTTCTAGTTATTCAAAGCTCTAAAATATTTGATCAAGTATAAATTGTACATAAAAGAAATATATTTTTCGGTCAAAAATAACTGTAAAAGAAATAAAAAATTGCAAAAATATAATAACTCCATAGGCATTTTAATAACAAATATATTTGTTTAATATAAATTCTTTTATTTATTCAATGCTCTAAAATATTTTATCAGGTAAAAATTGAGAATTCAAATTAATACAATATTATAACTTTATGAGAATTTTTATAATGAATATACATTCTCTAGTTTTATCAGATATAAACTGTGCATAAAAAAAGAAAAGGCAAAATTCTTCTCCGATAAATAAAAACTTACTGGAAAAGTCATGAAAATCAACTCCCTAGGCATTTTTATAACAAACAATATTTTTTTCTAATTATTCCAAAGCTCTAAAATATTTGAATCAGATATAAAAAAAAATAAATGAATAAAAAAGATCCTCTCCAGTAAATCATATACAACTGCAAAATTACTGTAAATTAATAAAATATTATAACTCTATCAGCATTTTTATAGTGAATACACAATTTTCTAGTTATTCCAAGGTCTAAAATATTTTATAAGGTATACATTTCTCCAGTAAAAATTGAACGGCTGTAAAAGTGATGTAAATTTATTTGAGTAACTCTCCAGACACGGCAGGCGTGTTTTATGTGTTACGCACCGCAGTGCAGCCGCAGCTCGCTGTGGAAGTCGTACAGCTCCTCCTGTATATCTGCGGGACACGGACAGTCCTCGCCCACGGTGAAGTTCAGCAGCATGTTAATCTGAAACAGAGATCCACCCGGACAGAGCATGAGCGGCTGGAGACACAGGAAGTGACATCACACACTGTTCTGAGGGGGGGGCAAGCACCTGTTCCTGCGGCGGCGAGCGGAACTCTCGGGTCTTTTTGGCGGTGACGGCGGCTGACATGTTGAGCGCCAGCATCAGCTCGTTATAGCGGAACTTCTGATTGACCTGCAGCTTAGAGACGAAGCTGTCGGAGAACGACACGATGGCCTCGACGCGGTGCCTCAGCTCACAGTCACAGAAATAGTGCAGCAGCTCGCACATCTGCAGAAAAACACAGGTTCAGAGACACTCAAATTTCTCACATCTTTATTATTCGGGTGCCACTTTATAGTGATTTATGCACAACTAGGCTGCATTTATTCGATCAAAAATACAGTAAAATTCTAAAATATTGTAATTTTAAAACAACTGTTTTCTCTGTGAATATCTGTTAAACTGTAATATATTTCTGTTTTATTTATTTATTTATTTTTTAAAAATGTTCATTCTTAAATTTTAATTAATTAATATTTTAATTTTATTAAAAAAAGTACAGATGCTTTTGGGTGCATAGTGAACCAAAGGCAAAAATTGCTGGTAAATTTCACAAATAATTACAATGAAATGGCAAGTAACGCATTAAATAAAATTGTGACTAAAAACCCATGGCTTCACGGGGCTTATTGCTTTTATAAAATGGTTATTCCATATACATAGTAAGGTTTCACACAATAAAACATAGCAAAAATAAACTGTAAGAATATTAGTAAACAAACCAAACAATGTAGCTCCTCAGAAACAGTTGTGGTTGCTACAAAGTGGTTGCCGAGCAACACACAAACATAAACAAAGCTGTATGTTACCTTGTAGCATAATTCACAACAGATTCAAACGCAGCTCAGCCAATCAGAATCAAGAATCTGTTTTATAATAAAGCTTTAGCCAGTCGTCTCACCTGTCGTTTGACAGACTCGGGGAGTTTCTTCTCCAGCAGGCTCTTCACCAGCACTTTCCCGTCTCGGGCCTCCTCCTCCTCTCCGGCCTCCACCGCCTTCTCCTCGGCTCCCGTCAGCCCTTCTTTGGCTCCGTCGTCCCTGCGCTCCCCAAACACGCCGGGCTCGATGAGCAGCAGGATCTTGTGCACGTCACGGCTGTTCAGGACTCCCATGGTGAGCAGCGCGCCGATGAGCCGCAGGATCGGCACGAACTGGAACTCCACGCTTCCTCCCACGGGGTCACGGATGTGGTCTCCTCCGCCCTGCACGGCCTCCGTCAGCATGCAGATGGCCCTCTCCTTCAGCACATCCAGCGGGATCTCCGGGCTGAAGAGGTGCTGCTCGCGCTTGCTGCTGATGAAGCAGGGCGGGCCGAAGCTGAGTCTGGGTTTGAGGCAGGTGCTGAGCCCGACACCTGGAGGCCGGTGCTGTTTGGAGGCGTCGGGGAAGAGGCGGATGCTGCGCGTCTCGGCGGTGATGGGGATGATGAACTCGCTGCTCATCATGCGGCGGGCAGCTCTGGCCGTCTCCAGGTGCACGCTGATGAGGACGTCGTAAAAGCCCTCGCGCAGCAGCCCTGACAGGTACTGGTTATCGATGGTGTAGAGCAGCTGTGATTGGTCGAGGTGACTGCAGAGCGCGTGAGCCACACGCGTGTTCCCATGAGCACACAGAGCGCAGTACAGCTTTAGCGTGTGATAGTGGAACCTACGTAGCTCCTCCTGCTCCGACAGCTCCATGATGTCCACACACCTGCGGCACGAGCGTTCACTAATCATCTCCTCAACTTACAGACACAGCATTAATTATACACCTGATTACATAAATAATTAAATTGGGCGAATGATTAACAAATTTAAATATTATATATTATAATAAATATAAAAGTCTATTTAAAAAAAATGCATGACTAAAAATACATAAAAATATATTTATAAGCATTAAAAAACGGAAAAAATATATTTATAAATTATTTTATTATTAAATATAAATGTATTTGATTTTAATAAACATTTTATTTATATAGACGGTTTCAACGGCATCAACATAAACAAACGTTAATGCGCGTGAGCGCTTTTGTGTGCTAATTCATTATTTGCCAGCAGGAGATGTTTTAAAGCATAGACATAAAGCGCGAGAAATAGAGGTTTCCCCAGTAACAGCTGTAAACAAAGCAGAGCTGGTACGCTCACACGCTGCTTTATCAGGCATATAACATGCAAGTCTTCTTTCAGAAATACAGCGATATAAAAACACCCATGCCTCGTTTTGATATTTAAACATAAATGTAAGGAATTATTATTATTAAAAGTGCAGTACGTTACGTAATGTTACGTTACTCATGTTTATTTAACAAAGCCTTTTTGAAAATCGATCAGTTTTAAAATTGTGGCGAATCTCCAAAAATAAATAAATGTATGGGAAACACATCCCGCAGCACAGCCACCTGAGCCCAACTTCAGTCTACTCATCACCTTGGCTTTAACTGCGTTTGATGGCACGCAGCCAGACCATATACACAACACAGACCGGAAGTTAACTTAGGTCCAGGCGCGTGCGCCCGATTAAACCGTCTATATCTGTGGAATAAAGGCTGAATTCGCAATGACAGTCTGGCGCTTCTGACTCAAAGTAACGTTAAGTTTTTTATATTTAAATAATTTGCCGGATTCAAACCCGGGTTTTGATCAGTGTAGAGTAGTGCTTGTTGATTAGCATTTCTCCGATCACAAATGCAGACATGGTTTTATGTTTACATTTATGTTTATTTACGATACGTAACACAACACGTAAAAAGACAGTTTAAGTCATTATAATCAGTAATTATGTCCCCATTGGATGCAACAAATGCCTTGCTTGTAATGGGTTTTATTGGTTTTGTCTCGCTAGTGATGTCCGGATCGCTAACTAATCTTTCTATTTATCCGAATCTTCTTAGTGAACCAGTCGAACTAGTTGACCAAATCAAACTGAATCGTTTGAAACGGATTGCGTCTCCAGTACGCACTAATCCACAAACTACTAAAGTCAATCAGTACTATTCAGCCAATCACAACGCACTGGACAGCTGGCCAATCAGAGCACACCTTGCTTTTCAGACTGATGAACTTTGTTTATTAAAATAATATCATAGATTTATATTTTTATAAATGTATTTAATTTGAATTGTAAATTAAATTAAATGATTTTCCTTGCAAATGTCATTTTTCTACTATTTATATTTCAAATATAATTCATGTTTATAGAATTTTTTTTTTATTATTCAAAAAGCATACAATTTATGACATTGACATATGACATTAAAAATTTCCACTTAAATTAAATATAAACATAATACCAATTAATAATGTATATTTATATTTAAGAACACATTAATCATATTCAATCAATATAATTTGCATATACAAGTCAATGTGATAAATAGAAATAATTTATAAATGTAATATGTGTTAACAATTTATACAGTTGTTTTATTTGGTTATTGATTTTTTTGGGACTGTGTGCAGGTGTGTACCGGTTCTCCTCGGGGATGTGTACGGCCAGCATCTGCAGCGCTTCTACACACTGCACCATCCATCCGTGTCTCTCGCTGACACGGGCCGTCTCCACCTTCAGGAAGGTGTTGGGCATTCGGCTCCACAGCACCGAGTTAATGGTCTGGACGTCCAGTCGTGGAGGACACTGAGGAACGGGATTCTTGTGTTCGCTCTTAAAGATGGCCGACGATATGGGCATGGCGTTCTGCAGGAGAGGAGTCACAAAAACTCAGATCAGAGAGTTTCACACAGTGCAGAGCAGCTCATGAACACTAATACGAGCATATGAAGCTATGAGGATGTGCTCACCTTGATTTTGGCCAGTTCAAACTGGAAGAGACTTGAGCTTGTGGGCCTCACAAACACAGCGGGAAAAAGTTTTGTGCTGGGCTCCACCTGAACAACACACACTCCTTTCAGACATCAATTTAATTAAGTTATCCTTCCAGTATCAGATACTGCTATTGCTACATTTATCATTATACAGCAGTTATCATTATGGTAATCGTAACCGATATCATTATATAGATATAGTTACAGCTCTAGATATTGTTAAAGTTATCATTATGTTATGTAATCAGAGCTGGGTTATGTAATCTGGATTACGTAATCAGATAAAAAAAAAATAAGTACTTGTAATTATCATATATTCCATTTTAAAATACTTGTAATCAGACTAGAGTTACTTTTTTATCAATAAAATGATAACGTAATATTCAAGCAATAGAAATAACTTATAAATAAATTATGGATTGGATATGTTAGTGTTTATTATAATGTTTGTTTACATTTCACTAAATATTAGGCCTATTTCTGATTGAAATAATAAAATGCGACTTATTAATAGACTACGCAACGTATGTTTTTTCTCTCTTTTTTTCTCTCTTTTTTTTATACGCTTAGCATAGCGTATTTTAACAATGCAGCCAACCTTTCAATTTCTATACCAATTTCTATAATTATTGATGATGGTGTATCGTCGATATATACCAATGCCTTTTTATCGCCCAGGCCTAGTACATGGTAGGATGTGGGAAGCTGTTTGTGAGTTATGGTTGGTAATAGTTATGGTTATAGATACTGCAGTGTTAAGTGATGAGCTGTTGGGGACTGTTATGATGTGGGAAGTTCTTTATCAGTTATGGTTGGTAATAGTTATGGTTATAGTTACAGTAGTGTTAGATGATGAGCTGAAAGTACCTGGTAGGTTGTGGGAAGCTCTTTCCCATTGACGGTAAATGATAACAGACCCGTGGCCAAATCGATGAGGCATCCGATCTCTAAATCCACGTTGCTGCGGCCGGCTGCATGAGCGGTGCTGGTGATGTCTCCACCCCACACCATGTAACAGTTACTCCTCTTCACGCTGTCACATGACACAGAGGCATCAGCGCATCCCATGACCGATCACAACACATCACATGACCCATCACAAAACATTGCATGACCCATCTCATCATATCACACCACATGATCCATCTCATCACACCACATGATCCATCTCAACACATCACATGACCCATCACAATACATCACATGACCCATCATAATACATCGCATTACCCATCACAACACATCATATGACCCATCACATCACAATACATCACATGACCCATCATAATACATCGCATTACCCATCACAACACATCATATGACCCATCACAATACATCACATGACCCATCACAACACATCACATGACAATACAATACATTGCATGACCCATCACAAAACATCACAACCCATCACATCACATGACTCATCACATGGCCCATCACAACACATCACAACACATCACATGACCCATCACAACACATCACATGACCCATCACAAAACATGACCCATCACAACACATCACATGGTAACTGTGAGCACTCACCTCTCATGCACGCGGCCCCGCTCATCTCCCAGGGTAACGGTCACTGAGCGGTTCTTGCTGAGGCTGAAGTGGTTGCTATAGTAATGGTAGTCAGGGGTGACCCATCCGACCCACACACAAGATGGGTCCTGACCTGCGAATATCCTGACCGAATGATAGTACTGCAGGAGACAGACGCAGACGTCACGCTCAAATCACACATCATGAGGAGTCATATGACTTCACAAACACTATACAGAGCTCCTTTTGGAACTTGAGGGTCAATAAAGGCCCAAAAAGACCAAGAACAACAACTATAACAATAATTATACCCAATCACTAGCGGATAGTAGAGTCAACATCAGAACTATAACAATAACAACAAAGAGAATGACAGACAACCTTGTTGTGCTGCTTAACATTACTAAAAAAAAGGCGTAAAAGTGCCCCTTCCCGCACCCAAAACTAGTCGTCTGTTGATGAGAGTCTTAAACAAGGACTGTTGGGACGTGGTCCTGTTCCACTTCACATACGCTGAGTGAAAGTGGAGTTTTATAATGACAGGACACTTATTTATGACACTTTATTCGCCTGGAAGAACACCTCGTTCCACGCATCATACATCATTACGCTATTTCTACGTCACTGCACATGCGCAGTACTTTCCAGTTTCGGTTTTCAATCGGATCAAGTGTTAACATTTCCTCTCGCTCGGATTACAAAAGGGATTAACCACTTCTTAAAATCTGATAAAAAATTTAGTTTGATGTGACTTTTTTTATTCTGATTGTGTTTCTAGTATTATTACGATCGGATTAGTAGGGTCCATGTAAACGCAGCTATTGTTAGTTATCATTATAGTTGTTAGTTATTTGTTATAGTTTTAGTTATTGTTACTACTATTTCTTCTTTGTAAATTATTATAACTATGATTATCATAGTTATTTATATCCTTATAGTTATAGTCATGATTGTAGTTATCATTATTATTATTATAGTAATTATAATAGTATTTAATTATCATTCTAATTATTGT
This sequence comes from Carassius auratus, assembly GCF_003368295.1. Taxonomy (NCBI): domain Eukaryota; kingdom Metazoa; phylum Chordata; class Actinopteri; order Cypriniformes; family Cyprinidae; genus Carassius; species Carassius auratus. Next base: position 86,961 of record NW_020523876.1, on the reverse strand, counting down.
ATATATCATTACATGTATCATTACAGTTATCGTTGTGGGTTATAATGCTATGTTATAATGACAAAAACGCTGACAACAAAAAATGCTAATAAAAAGTACCTAAATTAGATATAAATAACCTTTATTCTCAAAACGGTTCTGGAGGAGAAGAGGCTTCGATGTTGAGGACTTACTGTGGTGATGGTGCTGTAATCTGTTCTCCTGACTTCTTCCGAGTGTTTGGTGGACTTCACTGGATGCCTTTAGAGGAAAGAGGAACAAGAGCTCTGAATGACTCGATCAGAATGCCGGAATCACCCTGATATCTCATGCCGTCTTCTTCTCTGACCTGTGTCTGAGCTTGAGCGGCTCGTCCTCACACAGGCCGTTGATGTGTGTGCAAGAGCTGCTCCTGAAGCTGGAGTGAGACTCCACAGGCATGCTGAGTCTGCAGAACACCATGTCAGCGTTACTGTTCTGCGTCCCGAACGTCTTATGGGTGACTTTGAGACACGGCGGACCGTCCACCGTCCCGTCGATCCGGGTGACCTGCACACACGGTGGGATTCAAATACCGTGCATACACAGCGATCTGCAGCTTTGATCAATTTAATACGTTTTCAAGAACTTTTCCAGACCAATGAAAGAAAACTAAAGGAATAAATTAAAGGGGTCATATGTTGCTGCTAAAAAGAATATTATTAGGTGTAATGAAATGTGTTTATGCGGTTTAAGATTCAAAAAATACATTATTTTCCACATACTGTACATTATTGTTTCTCGTCTAATTCTGATTTTTACAAGCTCTGATTGGCCAGCTATCCAGTGCATTGTGATTGGGCGAATACCTCAAGCTTGTCTAGCAAGCACAGTGTTGTATTTTCGAGTTTGAAAATGCTAAAGATTTCTATTATTTTTTTCATAAAAAAATCCTTAAAGGGATAGTTCACCCCAAAATTGTAATTCTCCCGTGATTTACTCACACTGAAGCAATCCTAGGTGTGTATGACTTTCTTCTTTCAGACAAATACATTCTGAGTTGTTATTTAAAAATATCCTGGCTTTCAAGCTTTATAAAGGGAGTGAATGGGTTTTATTTGACAATAGTCCAAAAGAAGTCCAATAAAGTGCATCCATCTATCATAAAAAGTGCCTCACACGGCTCCGGGGGGTGAATAAAGGCCTCCTGTACCAAATCGAATTCAAATGTCCATATTTTAAACATTATACCATTAATCTCTAGCTTGTGCCAAATGTTGTGTTTGTGTTAATTGCAACGATGACTTTAGCATAGCGCAAACTCTGGTGAGAATATGCTACTCTTGCGAGAACCAATGTTTGTTTACAGGAGCAAAGGAAGCAAAGTTTTCTTACATTATCAAAATCCTCCCATATTTATCTTTACAAATCCTCGTTTTGTGCTTCTAATTTGTGACTGGTGTTTTGTTTTGCTCTCTTACTTCTCATTGGAGCTTACACTATATGCAACATCATGTAACAACATAAAAGTGCATACAACAGTAAGCGTAAGCAGGAAATTATGGCTTATAAAGTTTTTAATATGGATATTTTTTTTTACACAAATGCAAATATTCGCTACTGGAAGCCTGAAAAATTCCCCCCAGAGCATTTTTTTTTTTGGATAGATGCACTTTATTGGACTTCTTTTGGACTACTGATAAATAACATTCATTCACTGCCATTATAAAGCTTGGAAGAGCCAGGATATTTTTGGATTCGTAATCAATTTCATTTTTGGGTGAACTATCTCTTTAACTTTGAAATGCTGTACCTTCTGATGGCACTGCATTATGCCTTGTTTTCCAGTACAAAAGTCTAAAGATCCTTAAATCAAGACACATTTACTGGAGAAGCACAATGACACAAGACATGAAGTCTTGCTTTCCGAGAAACTGATCAAAATGAAGTGGGTTTATGATTAAATATCTGTCAGTGTGCTCAGAAAAATCCATGTAATTCAAGTTTTCAAACCCCACTGGCAGATATTTGCTCTTATTTTAATTATAAACTCACTTTGTTCAATTTCACAGAAAACAAGCCTTCTTCAGTTCATTTCATTTTGCATCTCTAGTAAATGTTTCTTGATTTAAGGATGTTAAGATATTTATATTGCAAAGCAAGACAAGTATACGGAGAACATCATTTAATGAATTTAAGACTTGCAGCTTTTTAAGGCCTCAATCTGTGGAATTTAGGCTTATTAAGACCATTTTATAGCCACACAAACCCTGATACGAGGCCAAACAGATGCATTTATATTGATCTGGCAAATTTCCATCCGAATCGATGCGAACAGCCCTCTGAGGTCCTGGAGGTACCCAGAACAGCTCTTTCAGGAACAAAAAGCAGTTCATTAAGGTTTGACGGGACTCTCTGGGAGCGAAAGGAAGGTCTCGAGGCTCACCGCGATGTGATGGTGGTCTTTGGGCACGTTGCAGAAGGTAGGCAGGCGTTTGCTGAACCACATGGTCACTTCACGGTTCATGTTGACGGCGAAGGGCTCGAAGCCCTCCTGTAGGCCACACATGGTGTAGTACTTAAAGGTGCTGGCGTCCTTCCCCAGATTCATACGGCCCACCTGAGACAGACCCAAACTACAGACCGGGATGAAACCTGGAAAACCAGAGATGCCGACGGTGATCTAATGGCTGAGAACGATCACAATATGCAACATAATAACCAAACTCTAGATCGTTTTGTCTTTCTGATGTCCCTCAGTCAAACGTTTTTCAACAATAAAATAACACAGAAAAACATTATGGACTCCATAAAATCACAAGACGAGTTCTGTTTCGTTTTTGTATTGATGTATGTTCTTTTAAAACAAGAAGCTGGGGCAAGAAAAATGAAGAAAAAAACAAAACAAAACAAAAAACAGTTGCATAAAACAGTGTATAAAAAATTACAACAATTAAATAAAAATCAAACGAATAAATAAATACAACGAAATGTCAAAAATATATATATAATTAAATGCAAAATATACAAAGAATTGTAAAACAAAAATACAGAAATAAATATACAATGACAAAAAAAAGAACACACACCATGTAAAAAATGAATATATAAATAAATGCATAATATGCATGGATGCACATGTGTATCATACAAATATTGTGTGTTTAATTTATACCAAAGGCATTGAAATCCGATCAGATCAAGTTCTCTAAGCAAGTGAAGCTGTGTGTGTTTGACAACACTTGTGTTATAGATGGATGTATGCATGTAATTTATGTATATTTACTGATTATATTTTTACTAAAAAAGCACTTTGGACCAACTACACACCTGTAAAACTTGGTCTCTATGAATAAAGCTCGACATAACTAACCGTCGTCAATGTCAAAGTCGGCAAAGCACAGCTCAGAGCCCTTGTTGGTGATCAGGATTTCTCCGTTCAGGGTGAAGATCATGGATTTGTCCTCCAAGTTGATCATACAACCCACAACATCCCCAGCGTGCCAGCAGCGTCCGAACAGACGGCTGCCCGAGTGCAGCCGATGACCCTGAGAACCACATAATAAACCATCAACACATGCCTTCAGATCAATGAAAACACACAGAACCTCATCAGATCTGGAAAATGTCTTGATCAAAAGAAAAAGGGATTCTGAGATGCTAATAGTGATTAGCTAAGTTTTAGAACATGCAAGTCATTGATGAAACATGATTAAAATAATCTGAAATGTTAGCATTATTAACTAAGTGCTACAACATTTTAATAACTAATAGAAACGTTTACAAATATGGATAATAGTAAACATTAGTAACTTGCTTAAAACATGCTAATGCTAACATTATGTTAATTATGTTAGCATATTTTTCAAAACATGCTAGCATCATGCTAACTCAATGTTTACAACATGCTAATCATGTTAGTATGTTTCTAGCATCATGCTAATCATGTTAACATCTTGTTAAAAACGCTTATGGATTTGTTGTGGCTCAGACCAGGCTCAGAATGTTTTAAAGAATAACTGGAAGGAGATGTTAATGTTGTTTATCAAATAACACTGCGAAGCAATGCTGCTATTCGACCAGCTGGTCTTACACGTGACATCACGTAACACGTAATCTCATTCAAAAAGCTAGGATTTGGTAATATGAGAAGTGTGTAAACGGATTCTGGACCCTGGGAGATGAGCGGGCCGCGTGCATGAGAGGTGAGCGCTCACAGCTACCATGTGATGTGTTGTGATGGGTCATGTTTTGTGATGGGTAATGTGTTGTGATAGGTCATGTGATGTGTTGTGATGGGTCATGTTTTGTGATGGGTCATGTGATGTGTTGTGATGGGTCATGTTTTGTGATGATCATGTGATGTGTTAGGTCATGTGTTGTGATGGGTAATGTGTTGTGATAGGTCATGTTTTGTGATGGGTCATGTGATGTGTTGTGTTAGGTCATATGTTGTGATGGGTCATGTTTTGTGATGGGTCATGTGATGTGTTGGGTAATGTGTTGCAATGGGTCAGGTGTTGTGATGGGTCATGTGTTGTGATGGGTCATGTGATGTGTTGTGATGGGTCATGTTTTGTGATGGGTCATGTGATGTGTTGGGTAATGTGTTGCGATGGGTCAGGTGTTGTGATGGGTCATGTGATGTGTTGTGATGGGTCATGATTTGTGATGGGTCATGTGATGTGTTGTGATGGGTCATGTTTTGTGATGGGTCATGTGATGTGTTGTGTTAGGTCATGTGTTGTGATGGGTCATGTTTTGTGATGGGTCATGTGATGTGTTGTGATGGGTCATGTTTTGTGATGGGTCATATGATGTGTTGGGTAATGTGTTGCGATGGTTCAGGTGTTGTGATGGGTCATGTGTTGTGATGGGTCATGTTTTGTGATGGGTCATGTGATGTGTTGTGATGGGTCATGTTTTGTGATGGGTCATGTGATGTGTTGTGTTAGGTCATGTGTTGTGATGGGTAATGTGTTGTGATAGGTCATGTTTTGTGATGGGTCATGTGATGTGTTGTGTTAGGACATGTGTTGTGATGGGTCATGTTTTGTGATGGGTCATGTGATGTGTTGTAATGGGTTGTGTGATGTGTTGGGTAATGTGTTGCGATGGGTCAGGTGTTGTGATGGGTCATGTGATGTTTTGTGTTAGGTCATGTGTTGTGTTAGGTCATGTGTTGTGATGGGTCATGTGACGTGTTTTGATGGGTCAGGTGTTGTGATGGGTCAACTTTTGGAACTGGGCCCCTGTGATATCAGGAACCCAAGCGTTCTCCATTACCAGAAGATCTGCTTTCAGAGTTTCCCACTCACCCGGTGACCGTCGAAGACATAGGCCTGCTCGTCCGTTCCCAGCTCCACATCTGGTCTACAGCCGGGCCGAGCCCAGCCAACACGCATGTCTCCCCCCGTCACCGCCTCGAACTCGAAATACCACCGGCCCGTCTTCACCGCATACGTGCGCTCCACACGGAAGAAACGGATCTTATCGATGCTCAGCCGCTCTAACACATGACCTGAGACACAACGAACACATTACATACAGCTGGAGCATCCAAATGTGGTGCTGCTCTCTTACTGTTCCTGTATGTTAAACCCTGTGAGGTGAAGCATGTCTGAGATTAACTTTTGGTCACACTGAAATATACACAGAAATGTAAAAAATTGAGTCTTTGCTATGTATTTTGATGTATTTATTTATTTATTATTTTAGCAACTTTGGCATTCCATATGCTTGAGTGGATTATCTGCTCTTTGATCTCATTAATTCAAGTTGTGAAGGCATCAGTATGTGCTCTGAAACTCAGAGTTTCTTTAAAACCCTCCATCAATGTTCAGATTATCAGAAAATCAGCGAGTGAATGAAGCAGAGAATCAATTCAATCAGAAGCAGAGAAACACTGAATAAACCATCGTTACTGCTCATTAAACTCTAAGATTAGAGTTAATTCACTCCCTAAACTCCACTAAAACACTGATGCAGATAATTAACCTTCAACTGTTATAACAGCATATTCTATTGTTATTTTAAAGAAAAATATCCTATGTACAGATGACTTTTACGGTTCATTGTTATAAATAATATTTTAATTTCAATTCATACATAAAATGAAGACCAAAGTGCTTAAGAGGAGAGAATATAAGACACTGAGAAAACAGAAAGCACAAAAAAGTAATAAAAACAATAAACACAAGAATAACAATAAAAACAAAAGAGATTTAAACAGTTGAATCAATCAAGAGCGATGTGAAAAAAGCAAAAATTCATTGAGAAGCAATGGAAAGGTAATATATAATGGCTTAATGGCTTATTATTTAAAATAAAAAAGAGAGAGTTTTTTTAAAGAGTAGTTTTCTTTTCCTTCATCCAATAACAATAAATAATAAACAAAAAAATAACAATAGAACCTGAAGAAATATAAAATATTAATGAAAAGCTGAAAAAATTGAGAAGTAATAAAAAGTTCCAGATTTTTGGAATTGAAGGATTTATTTATCAAGAGTGAAGTCTCAGTCACCGATAGATTACAATTAAGCCTTAAAAAATGAAATAATTGAGATATAATAATAATAAAAAATCTGTGAAAAAAAACAAGAATTGTAAAAGTCTGAGAAAAAAATAGAAGAAATTCAGAAGTAAAAAAAGAAAATTCTGAAATAAGAAAAAAAAAAACAAGTCTATAAGTAATTGAGGAATGCAATTGAAAAAATAACTGACTTGAAAAAAAAAAAACACACCTAATAGGTACGTGAGAAGTGATAAAAAGGTCCAGATTTTTGTGACAGTGTCTCCTTGTTTCTCATTTCTAAAGTGTTGTGGTTCTCACCTGCGTCCTGGTCGGGCGGCTCCACGTTGTATCCGTATCCGATCAGCGTGCGAATGGCCTCCCGAAGACTGTCACGGTTAGACTTCTTGGTGCGCTCATCAAGTAAAGCGTACGGCACCAGACGAGGGTTTCGCTTGTTCTTCACATCCTGCAGAGAGAGATTGGACAGAATTAACTGGCCGTTTATCTGCATTATGAGAGCAGCATCACTATTTCCCAGCATGCTCTCTGACCTGCTGGATGCCGTAGGTCCAGCCCTGTTTGATGCGGTCTTTGGCCCAGACATTGTGAGCGTTTTCTGCCAGTTTGTCCACGAGCAGTTCCTGACCGGCGCTCAGTTTGACGTCTGACAGATCCAGCGGCGATGGCTTATAGCCGTTAGACATCATATAACTGCACAAAACACTAATGAATCAACAACTACAGTCTAGTGCCCTTACTTTCTAGATGACTACACACACAATGAGGCCTAACGAGCGCCTGTCATCAGATAAACCAGCTGGAAAATCACTGCAACTATGACATAATGTACACTAGACTAAAATATATTAAATAAACAGGAAAAACAGGAAAAAAATTACAAGTGAAAAAAATAAAATAAAACCTAATTAGTATTATTTAAAAAACAAACTAATAAAAGTGAAATAACAAATTTAATAATAACTACTAAAATTGAAACAAAACATTTCATATAAAAAAATCTAATTAGAAATATTATATAATATATATAATTGAATGATAATATAAATTAATAAAAGTTAAAAATTAACTGAAACTAAAACTGAAATAAAAATATGAATAAGAACCATAACAGTATATTAATAATGCTAAAGTAATAGCACTAAAATTACTAACTGGAAAAACTAATGAAATAAAAATAAATAAATAAACTCAAAAACGTATAAAAAAAGTTTTTTTTAAATATACAATTAAATGTAATTAAAATTATTAATGAAATCTATAATTGCATTATAATATAAATGAATAAAAGCTAAAAATGAACTAAAACTAGAACTGAACTGAAAATAATTTCAACACAAATAGTAATATATATATATATAAAAAAAATAATAATAAAATGACAAAACCACAAAATGAATTTACTAAAAATGTATCTAAAATAAAAACTAAACAAAATATAAAAATTAAATAAAAATCAATCTATAAATAAAAAACTATAACCGTATATTAACAATACTTCAATCACACTCGGGTGATGATGAAAGAGTCAAGCTATTAAAATGACTCCAATCATGAATACCAGCAGATCATGTGTGGCATGTGAATCGTCTTGTTGAGTCACTCACTTCTTAGGGAGCTTGAGCTTCTTCAGCTCCTCTTCAGCGTTGACCTTCACCTGGACCACATGACAGCCCAACGCCAGCAGAGTCCTGAAACACACAACCAGCATTCATTCTTGTTTCTGAATGAATCTGTGCTTTGAACGAATCGGGTGAATCAGTGATTCAGTGATTCAATGGCCCATTCATTTACTTCACTCCTGAATCAATCAGCCGTTTGAACGAATCGAATGAACGAATGATTCAATGACTTCACTGCTGGCAGTTTGAGTTTCTATTAAAAAAATGTTAATAAAACCTGACTAAAAAGGGATAGTTCACCCAAAAAATAAAATAAAAAATTCTAAAGCTACTTTTTGTGAATTCTATTCTATGCTTTTCTTATTTTACACAATGATGACTTTAAAATACACAGTCAGTCAAAAGTTTTTTTATGTTTTTAAAGAAGTCTCTTCTGCTCATTTCCTATGTTTATTTGATCAGAAATACAGAAAAAAACTGTAATATTGTAAAACTGTATTACCATTTAAAAAAAAGATTTTTATTTCAGATAAATGCTGATCTTTCGATATTTCTATTCATCAAAGAATCCTGTAAAAATTTTCTCAACTGTTTTAAATATTATTATCAATAATAATAATAATGAGAAATGTTTCTTGAGCAGTAAATCATCATATTATTCTGATTTCTGAAGATCATGTGACACTGAAGACTGGAGGAATGATGCTGGAAATACAGCGGAGCATCACAGAAATACATTACACTTTAACACAGATTCACACAGAAAACAGATATTTTACATTAGAATAATATTTCACTATTTTTACTGTATTTTTGATCAAATAAATGCAGCCCTGGTGAGCAGAAGAGACTTCCTGTTCAAAAATGTTTGGGTGGTTTCTCAGCCATAATTGATGTGCGATTAATTAACAGATAGTGTGAATAATTAGATTAATATTTAGAATCAACTGACTGCCCAAATGTCTTAATAATCCTGAAGAATGACGCGGCTCTCACTTGAGTGTTTCGGTGGACATCTGCAGGTTGTAGTTCCTCTCGGTTTCTGGCAGTTTGGAGAAATCTACCAGACACGGGTGCTGCCGCTTGTTATCCTCTCTGATCTGAGAACAAACAGACGGGAATCAGCGGCGCACACACGAGAACACACAGAGCAGATCTGCACACGCTTACTACACAGGGAACATCACGAGTGTTTCTGGGAGCTTTACTAGAGCTGATGAGGATTTTCATCAACCAGAAACAAACACACACATGCAGCACACGACCGCTGGCTTCATTTACATGAGACTGATCTGAGAAACTGATACTGTGTTACATTACTGATTTAATGCACTCACAACTGAATTGATCTGAATGTAGAGATGCTTTACAGCTGAAACAGGGTTGGTTTTATAAATTAACAAGAATATTTTTCTTGTTCATTAATGTAAAGCTGGTTTGAAACAGGTTATTTCAATATTATTGAGATGCTATTATACTTTTGTATTAACATATTGCATGTTATTTTAAGATTTTTTTATATTTTATATATTTTTTAAATATTAAATATTTTATTTTTTGTTTTCATTATAATTTTTCAAAAAGTTTTTTTCATTTTTAGTTCTAGTTCAAATCAAGTTAAACTAAATGAAAATGCAATGTGTTTTTTATTATTTTTATTATTATATATTTTTTAATTATATTTAAGTATTTTTTAAAATTATTTTTATAACTATTTTATAGTTATTATAATTTTAGCTTATTATGATAACCCTGCTTTGAAATAATCTGTATTGTGTAAAGCACTTTAGAAATTTAATTTTTCCTGAAAAAAGTTTTCTATTTTATCTGATTGAGAATAAAAGAGAAAAACCTTTATAAACATAAATGTTGCATTAAAAAATAAATAAAGCATTATGATTGAGTCTCTTGATATATGCAAGTAAATAAACAAAGAAATATGCAAACTAATAATAATAATAATAAAACATGAAAATATGATTAATATTTAAATAAGTAACAAAATTGTACAAAATTAAAGTGGTCTGGTTCAGACTCTCAAGTGGCATGAAACAATTTGTAATTACAGAACTACATTATTGAGCTAAAAAAAATGTAAATAAATAACAAAATAGTTCAGAATTTGAAGCTCTCTCCGGATCAGTCTCTTGAGTTGCATGAAACATTTCTATCTGAACTCTTTTCCAGTCACTTATATTAAAGATGCATTGATGCATCGAGGCTTGAACACCGTCTGAAAGCTCTTATCCTGCCATCCTACATTAGATTAGATCTATTACACACGTTCTTATAGATTTACAGTTTGTTACAGAACAAATTTACAAAAGAATCAATAATAATTCCATTCGTTTTTAAACGAATGACCCAGTAACTGCAAAATGAGTGAGAGACTCAGATCAAACGAAAGAAGAGTCGTGGATATGGAGAATCAGAGATATTTAAGCAGAGCTGACGCTCGGGGTCAGGCGTCCGCTAACGAGCGCTCGTTAAAAACACATTAAACACTGAGATCAGCAGCTCATGGCAAACGGCCCTCAGAGTGAAACTCCTGCTCAATTACAGACCAGACATGAAGATGAGGGAGAATCAATGACTGAGCTTATCATAAAAGCATCACAAACACATTCAGCTGTGTCTTTAAGGGCCCGAAACACGTCTAGCCCTCATAATGCATGCGGCTTATTTAGACCCAGAAGAGACACATAAACATAAAAAAACATAGTTTTTTGTAAGGAAACAAACTTTGTAAATGTTTAAAGACCCTCAAAATACACATAATTATTTTTTTCAGATTTTTACAATAATTTTTTAAGAGATTTAACCATTTAAGCAAACGTTTTGTGTCCGGGTCATTTTGACCCGTATTTGTATGGAGCGTCATTAGTGTCAAAAATACTTTGCGTAAAATTATATATGGAGGTAAATTAGTGCCAAAAAAAATATACTTTGATATAACATATTTAGCTTTTTTTTCCCTGTCTCACACACCTTTGGGCTGAATTTTGTTGATGAACATGAACATGTCATGTATTGATGAGCTATTGCAGCATTAAAAACTGATTACGTATTTTCATCTGAAAATGAAAGTTTATGCAAGTAAAATTAATTTTTGTTTGAAAATTAATTTGAGTAACATTTATGTTATTTTGTTATAAATAAATACTCAGATTTAAAACATTTGGACAGTTTTTTATTTAATGATTCATAGGAATTTAAGTAAATCAATTCATTCCAATGAGGTTAATAATGCTAATTCCTGAGAATATATGTTCTTATTCATTTCACACAATGATATAGTCAAAGAAAAGTTTTCCACAAATTATACATGTGTATATAAATTGACTTATGTTCAAAAGTTTGGTATCAGAAAGATTTGTAATGTTTTTTAAAAAGTATATTTTGCTCATCAAGATGATTTGATTATTTGTTTAGAAATCCAAAAAACCCCCAGTAATATTGTAACTATCAATACATATAAATTAATTATATATATATATATATATATATATATATATATATATATATATATATACACACACACACAATGAAATATACATAGAGAGACAATAATTTAGAATTTTATTTATATATTGTGAAATTTTAAATGTGAAAGAACTTATGATTTTTTTAATGAATAATACAGGGGTAAATGCAGTAATAACACGGTAACATTCAAAACTTAATTTTTTTTTCACATTCACTTATTAATGAGAAGCTGCCGATCAGATACACAATAGTTTTAGTTGAAGAATACTAAGTTATGACTGTTTTATAAAATAAATATTCCTTAAATGTGAAACTGGAACTTCTGAATGCATTATGAGGGTTAAAGACACCTGAGACGAATCTGAAACGAATGTGTTTAATTATTTGTAAATCAATCACACTAATGACACTACATGAGCATGACGGATCTGATCTGGACGGCACAATGACAGGAGGATGGTTATAAGTCACTTACCCTCTGTTTAATTGAAGAGCAAATTATAAAAGAGAAAGCAAAACGATGCACTCAAGAAACGACCAGCACAGGTCACGTGATACTCAACTTCTGTAAATCGGTGTGTGTTTGTGTGACTGTCGGAGCGGTACCTTCCCGTAGGACCAGCCCAGCTCGATCTTGTTCATTCCCCAGAGCTCATGGATGTTCTCCGCCAGACGATCCCGAACCTTCTCCAGATGAGGAGGCATCCCGATCTGAGACGAACACACGCCATCAGAGAGTGGATCGACACTCTGCTCTCTCTCTGTTCATTCATTTTAAAGCAGATCATTACATTTTCCATTTGATTGAATTAATTTGTTTTAATGGAATCCTGCATGTTCACAGCCACACGGTCACATCACAACCACATGAAAAAAAAGGTAATAAATGAAGAGTAAAATAATGAACTTTTTTTTATTATTTTGTATAAAGATTCAGTCTCTGTGAATAACAGATCATGTCATTCTTTAATTGTTTTAATTTTGCAAAATGTGTTTAGATTTATGGTTAAAACAAGATCTAAATGTCATTTAATTAAAATTAAATTTCAGGTGAATGTAAATAACTTACAATTTAAATGGTTTAATAAAACAAAAAAGACACTGAACAGGAGTTTTATTTCGATAAAAAAGATCAATATGCTAACAAATACAATAAAAACAGCTAATTTTTTTTAATTTGAATTAAATGTTATCCCAAATTAATATATTATATATATATAATTAGGACAATTACATTTTAGGAATTTATTTTAAAGATTTTCTCTTGATAAAGACAATGGAAATAGCACAAAAAATAGTAATAATTTGATCTTAAATATGTGTGTGTGTGTGTGTGTGAGTGTGTGTGTTTATGTGTGCGTGTGTTTATGTGAGTGTGTGTGTTTGTGTGCGTGTGTGCTGTGTGTGTGTGTGTGCGTGTGTGTGTGTGTGTGTGTGTGTGTGAGTGTGTGTGCGTGTTTGTGATTGTGTGTGTGTGATTGTGTGCGTGTGTTTATGTGAGTGTGTTTGTTTGTGTGCGCGTGTGCTGTGTGTGTGTGTGAGTGTGTGTGTGTGTGTGTGTGCGTGCGTGTGTGTGTTTGTGTGTGAGTGTGTGTGTGTGTGTGTGTGTGTTGTGTTTGTGTGCATGCGTGCGTGTGTGCGTGTGTGTGTGTGTGTGTGTGTGAGTGTGTGTGTGTGTGTGTTTATGTGTGTGTGTGTGTGTGTGTGTGTGTGTGTGTGTGTGTGTGTGTGTGTGTGTGTGTGTGTGTGTGTACCTGAGACGTGTCCACAGGTTTGGGTATGAAGGAGGTCTGTGATATGAAGTGTGTGTTTCCCAGTAGGTCTCTCACTCCGTCCGCGTCTCTCTTGTATTCTTTGACCGGCTCAACCCTCATCTTCTCTTTGGGCAGCAGAGCCTCGTAACACGGCGCATAACCCGACGGTGGCAGGAACTTGAAGTCTCCGTGGCGACCGCCCAACAGGAAGCGCACCCTGAGACGACAGAGAGACGTGAGACGCTCGTCCGTCAGTGACTCACCTACAGCACACGCTGGAGTCTGACGTACTTGACGCCGGCGGAGAAGCTGACGACGGGGAAGAAGAGGCCGTCGATGTTGAAGTTCTCGAACATCCCCTGCACCGGCTGCCCGTTGATCCTGAAGGAGATGCTGGGAGCGTTCAGATCCATGCAGCAGCTCACCACATCATCAGACGCCAGAAGATGCTGCTTCACAGACGCCACTGTCCTCGGGATGCGTCCTGCATCAGGACCAATCACAGAAACAACACACATCAGACCAATAAAAACACACATCACAAGAGAATCACAGAGAAGGTTAGAAGAAGCAATATAATAGCTGTAGAAATAATGATTACAAATACTGCATTAAATACCAACAAATAAATAAATGAGCTCAATTTAAACTGAGTTTGAACTTAATTTTAATTTAAATTATTAAAATAATCACCCAATATTTGCGTTTCAATAATTGAATTAAAATTTAATTATTTAACTTATTTAACTTTTATAAATTAAAATAACTTTTATATTAATTACATTATTTAACATTTGCCCAATATATTATGTAATGAGGCAATATTTGAATTTAATGAACTAAAATCACCCAATATTTACATTTTAAATACATTTTAATAATCACCTAATATTTTAATGTATTTAAATAATCAACCAGTAAATTTATTTAAATACTTAAAATTAAGTTAAATTTGAATAGGGCTGTCAGTTGATAAAAATATTTAATCACGATTAATGGCAAAAATTAAAAAGTATCAATTATTATTTTTACAAATATTATTAATTAATTATTATATTAATTAACTAAACAACATATAAATATATTTTACTGGCTTCATTGTTTAGATTTTTATAAACCACCGGTTCACATTTACAACTGCGTGTTTGCTTTTTACATTTATTTCTGAAGTTTAATTGTCGCACTAAGCCATATCACAATTCTGGTCTTTCCCTTTCCAAATTTAAGACCTCCTTTACTCATAATAAAGATTTTCTTCAACCATTTAAGACTTTTTATAGACATAAATATGATTAAACTAAATGTAAGACCTTTTAAGTCTTTCTAAAGACCCGCGGAAACCCTAAAATAGAAAACGCACTGCATTAATAAAATTAGCGCAACTAAAAAGAATTCGCGTAAATGCGTTATCAACACGTTAATTTTTCCAGCCCTGAATTTTTCATATTACCCAACATTTATGGCTGCCATGTTTTTATTCTTATTAGTTCAGGGTTATTTATTTATTTATTTATTAATTTAACAAGCCGGATCAGGGTTTCCCGTCACGAATCGTTCCGTCCTTCTGGAAACCAGCCATCCGTGTGCTGCCTCAGAAGTCAGCTGTCTATGTAGGGCGCGCAGTGCTGTGGTACCTGACCACAGGTGCAGTCCATCGAAGCCGTAGGAGTAGAGATCGTCCCCTACACCATTGCCCCCCCAGCCCTCTCCGCCGCCCGGGTAGGGAGCATAGCCTTTAGTGGACGCCCAGCCCACCCGCAGGTGCGACGGCTCGCCCGTCAGGAAGTGATCCACGTGATCGATCATCAGCTCAAAATACCACTTCCTGTACTGGGCGGAGCCTTCGCTGACTCCCACGAAGATATTGGGCCTCATGCTGCAAACGAACACAACACACACAGATAAACCTCTACAGGGAGCAGAATATCTGTTTAATCATCATTAATAAAAGAAAAAATATATATAAATTAAATTATAAATAAATGTATATGTATACATAATAACCATATATATAGAATCATCAATAATAAAATAATTATATATAAATTTACAATAAATTATTAAAAACAATTATATATATATATATATATATATATATATATATATATATATATATATATATATATATATATATATATATATATATATATATATATATAATGTATATATATATATATATATATATATATATAATGTATAAAACAAATGTATAATAAATCATCATAAACAATTATTTATCATCATTATCAATGACTTTTTTTTAAATAAATAATTAAAACACATTTATATTTAATAATAATAATAAAAAACATTGTTTATCATGAATATATACATAAATAAAAATACACAATATTAAATAATTAAAACAAATTAATTAATATAATATATATATCATAAAAAAATATTTATATTTAATAAAAGTAATTCTCAAATATATATATATATATTTTTTTTTTCATAATAAATAAATATTTTTTTGTTGCTGTTGTTGTTTATTCCACATTATGAGCAGCTCTGACCTCTGGACGTCGTTGACCAATCGCGTCTGCAGCAGCAGATCTCGTCTGGGCAGCAGGTGATCACAGATCAGGTTCTGATTGGCTCTGACAGCGACTCCGTTACACACACACAGAGAGCAGAGGACGTCCAGGATCTGAGACACACACACACACACACACACACACACACACACACACACACACACACCATGACTCCCCAGAACTACCGTACACTACCCAGAGAGTCAGGGGCGTCAGACTGACCTTGTGGTTTCGTCCGTGTTTGTAGAGCAGAGAGATGATGGTTTTGATGTGTCCTCTCTGGATGATGTTCAGAGCCTCGGGACTTTCAATCAGAATACAGTGAAGAACCTCCAAGATCCCTGAGACGGAAAGAGACACCCAAAACACCCAGATTTACCTCCGTTCAGAGCAGATGCTGATCAACACACTCTCATAATAGTCTAAACACTGCTATAGAAATACACCACAGAAAACACAGAAATACCATCGAGTTTTTAAAGTCATTTACACTAGAGCTGAGATTTTTTTTTTTTAAAGTATCTTCTGCTCAACAAGGCTGCATTTAATCGTTTAAGAATATACAGTAAAAACTATTAAATATATCATTACCAAATATTTAAGCATCATAATTAAAATGAAAAAAAAAAAAAAATCTAAATACAATTAAAAAATAAAATAAACTTAATTTATAAAAAAATCATAATTGATAAATAAATACAAATTTAAACATGACAGAAAAAAATCTAAATTATAAAACATAAATAAATACGCACACTTCTGAAAAAAAAAGTACATAAATACTTTTCGATGTTGATTTCACATCTCTGACCTTTTTTGTAATGTAATGATTTTAGTAATAGTTCTGTAAGAAGTCTCTTCTGTTCACAGAGGCTGCATTTATTTGATTATAAATATGGTATAAATAGTGAAATATTATTCTGATGTAAATCATCTGTTTTCTGTGTGAATCTGTGTTAAAGTGTAATTTATTTCTGTGATGCTCCGCTGTATTTTCAGCATCATTCCTCCAGTCTTCAGTGTCACATGATCTTCAGAAAACAGATTATGAGGATTCACAGATGAATAGAAATTTGAAATAGAGATTCTAAATGTCTTTACTGTCCTTTTTGATCAGTGCAGTGCGTGCTTGAAGAATAACAGTGTTGTATGTTTCTCAGACTGATGAAGCTGTACCTGAACTCGACTCCAGTCGCTCCAGTTTGCTGACGAGCCAGTCCAGGTTGTGTGAGAACTGTGTGCAGTTGTTCCGGTTCCCGCGGATCAGAGCGGCTGAGACACAGTGAAGCAGTTAAACATCACACAGACAACACTCCTGCCTTTCTAAAGGGCACCTCCTTCAAGAACGAGACGCAGCTCCTCAAACAGCCACACACCTGCTGCCACGCATTATAATGAGTGTGTGTGTGTGTGTGTGTGTGTGTGTGGGTGTGTGTGTGTGTGTATGAGTGAGTGTGTGAGTGTGAGTGTGTGTGTGTGTGTGTGTGTGTGTGAGTGTGTGTGTGTGAGTGTGTGTGTGTGTGTGTGTGTGTGAGTGTGTGTGTGTGTGAGTGTGTGTGTGTGTGAGTGTGTGAGTGTGAGTGAGTGAGTGAGTGTGTGTGTGTGTGTGTGTGTGTGTGTGTTTGTGTGTGTGTGTGTGTGTGTGTATGAGTGTGTGTGTGTGTGTGTGTGTGTTTTCAATGGATACAGTAGATGGATTAACAGATATATAGATTATTTATTGATTTAATTTAAAAAAGATTAGTTTTGTTAAATATATTTAAATAATTTTTTTTGTTACATATATTTGTTACGTTACATTTTTCATAGTTTTGTTAAATACAATTATAGATATGTTTGTTAAATATAATAATAAATAATTTATTTAAATATGTTTTGCTAAATATATTTAAACATGCATTTAAAATACAACAATAAATATTTTGTTAAATATAAAATTATACATTTTTAAATATATTTGTAAAAAATGTATTTAATTAATACATGTATTTATTTAATATATTTCTAAATATATTTAAGTAATAATAATAAAAATATTTTGTATCTGATATATTTGTTAAACATATAAATAATAAACATGTATTTACTTATTATAAGTATTTACTCATAATTAATTATCATCTATATCAGTGTTTCTCACATTCAGTTCAGTATTTATTATTTATGTAATTTGATAGTTAAATACATTTAGAAATATATTTACTAATAAACTAGCTATTTTATATTTTTAAGAATAAATAAATGATTTATTATTCAAATGTTTTGCTAATATGTTAAAAAAAGTATTTTTTACGTGTATTTTTTTTGTTAAATATTAAATTATTATTTAAATATATGTGTTAAAATGTATTTAAATAATGCATTCATAGTATTGTGAAACACATTTACAGACTTTAAAATAATAAAATTGTTTATTAAAAATATTATTGTTAGATAAAAATGTATACATATATTAAATTATTAAGAAAATTATAATAAATGTTAATGCATTTATTTAACTGTGTCCACATTCACTTAGCCGTCTCACTGATTAATACTTCTCAGTGTGTTGAACAGGGAGACGTCTAAAGCTTTCTGTGCTTGAACAAGACAATGTTGGTTGAGAAGCAAACACTGCAGAAGAGAAACTGAAAGACCTCAGCGATCGAGTTCTTACCCAGAAGCTCGTAGAGAAGGTTGAGGATGTCCTTCCACGCGACTCCGGCCTCTTCACCCGCACACTCTCCGAAATGAGCCGCGCTGTTATAAACACTCAAGCGGTCGATGCAGCTGGACACCAGGGACAGCATCCCCTGAGACACACACACACACACACACACACACACACACACACCGTTCAGTTCTCAGAAAACGTTACATGTTATGAATCCTGTCTTCTTCGCTGTAATAAGTGATTTTTGTCTTGTTTTCTAATACGAATAATTAAACATTCTTAAAATCAAGATACATTTACATTGCAAAATTACTAAATGTTGTGTTTTCTGACAAATTGAATCAAATTAAAGTGATTTTATGCTTAAACGGAAAAAACATATCTTCCCATGGGGTTCAAAAAAATTAACTTGCTTTTCCTTTTTTAAATAAAAAAAATATATATAAAATTTTAACCCTATTTTCGAGCATAGACTTATTTGATGACTTTTTCTTTTTGAAGTAAATGTATTTGAAATGAGACAAAAATACAGAGTAGTAAAATATATTAAATTATAATAACATTATTTTAATAATAACAAATTATATTATAACATAATTCTAAATATTAAAATAATAATAAAACTTTTATTTTAAATTTTTGTTAAATGTTTAATTATTATTTACATTCACATTTTGTTAAACATGCTTAAAAATCTATTCAAATAAAAATAAAAATGTATTTCATACCTTTTTATATTTTTGTTGTATATTAAATTAATTTTTAAATACATTTGTTTAACTATTTATAAATGTTTTCAAATAATAATAAAATGCATTTATTTCATATTCCTGTTAAATGTGTTTAAATAATAATAATAAAACTATTTATTTAACATTTTCATTATATATACTTAAAAAAGCTTTTTTTTACTTCACCTTTTATGCATACATTTCTCAGAAAACAAGACTTATTGTACATAATTGTGCTTTTCAAGTAAATGTACTTGATTGAAGAATCATTAGGAGGTTTGTTCTGGGAAACAAGACAAAAATACTGAGTAATATAATCACTTTTTGCAGTGTTGCATCAGGACTGCATCAATCGATTCACTTAACAAAATGATTTTAAGAGAAAACATTAGACATCCCGTAATTGATAGTTATCATTTGAATATGGTTATGTAACTTAAAAGCAGCAGAAAACAATAAAGCAGTGTCGTGGTGACAGAAAATCGACAGTGTGCCGCTCACCTCCTGCTTGAAGAGGTTCTGTCGGTTCTTCAGCGAGCGCAGCTTGATCTGCTTCTTCTCGTGCTCCAGCTCGGCGTCAGGAAGTCTGAAGTACGCGATCAGGTCGTTAAGAGTCTGGAGAACCTCTTCGATGGGCAGAAGCACAGACGAGCGGTTCTTGGCACTCAAACCGTCCAGCTCTCTGTCAAAACGGCATCAGAGACGTCCCACGTTAAACACCTGTGGCTCAAACAGTAGAGCACTGAGCTAGCAACACAGAGGTCATGGGTTCGATTCCCAGGGAATGCATGAACTCATCAAATGCAAGATGCATAAATGTTCACTGCTCTAGTAATATTATCAGTTTGACAGCACTTTCACTATTGGAAGAGTCAATTGATCTCTGAATAACGACTACTTTTTTCTGTCGGCTAAAACTGAATTTGTTTGTGAATTTGTGTTTTTTCTGTTTATTTTTTCTGTATTGTATAAAGCACTATAGAAATAATAATAACATTTACATTTATTCACTCACAGCAGATTCAAGATCTGTTTTTGATCTGAACCCATTTCCTGGGAATCAAACCCAAAACCTTCATGTTGCAAGCGCCATGCTTTACTAATTGAGAACTTTAAAAAAAGATTTAAAACTAGTGGGGAAAAAACACAATATCTGTGACCATCTCAAACATATGGAAGCTCGTTTCTGGAATTAAAGAAAAATTACAATGGTAATTGCCATTTTTATCTCAGTTTTTCTTGCTCTGAGTTCATAGCTCACAATTCTTTTTTGGTATCTTAAAAAAAAAAAAATCAAAATTGTGAGATATAAATTAAGAATTCAGACCAAAAAACTTCTGAATTCTGAGAAAAACGTGAAAATTAAGAGACAAAAAAAAATTTAATTCTGAGAAAAACGTGAAAATTAAGAGACGAAAAAATCTGAATTATGAGAAAAACATGAAAATTAAGAGACGAAAAAATCTGAATTATGAGAAAAACGTGAAAATTACGAGACGAAAAAAATCTGAATTCTGAGAACAACGTGAAAATTTTTAAGCATTAAATTGTGAGACAAAAAACATGAATTGAGGAAAAGGTCAGTTTTAAGACAAACTCAGAATTCTGAGAAAAATGCAACGTTGTGAGACATTTTTTTTCAATTCTGAGAAAAAGGTCAAGATTGCAAAACGTAATCTCAGAATACTGAGAAAAAAAAAAAAAAAACTAAACTAAAGACTAAAGACTAAACTAAAAAAACTAAATTCTAAGAAAAAAAGAATTATTGTGAGATATAAATTAGTATCCGGGGAGGGCGGTGGGGGGGTGTTCACAAGACGTAATCTTGGAATTCTGATTAAAACACAATATTAAACCAGACCTGAGAGATATAAACTCAACACTCGGAATTGGCCATTTTAATTTTTTTCAGGCTTCCACTCAAACAGGAACAATCACAGGAGGCATGAAGCCTGAAGAGGCCTGAAGTGTGTCATGAGGAGCGCTTGTGTGACAGTAATGAGCTTCCCAGAATAACATGCAGCTTCCCGCTGATTGGACTCTGAGCCAAAACAGCATCGCTTATGTAAGATTATGAAACATATTTCCTGAAAACGGCCCGGGCGAAGGCCAGCACATGCTGCATCAGGAGCACGGCTCACGCTCAACACTCAAGATGCATGCGAGAGCTACAAATAGCCTGACAGACGTGTGTTTGTGTGCACCAATGCACCATCTGGAAGTTTATCAGCTCATCACTACGAGACGAGTCTGTGGAGGTGTTGAATGTGCTGCTAAACCACAGCTTTAACTCCTCTGTACCTGATGAAGCAGCTGAAGAGTCGCGTGGTGTTGCGGATGATTCGAGCGGCTCTCGACTCCTCGTGTTGACATCGCTGTAACGTCAAACCATCGTCCATGTGTCCTTCTGAATGAAGACACACCTGAGCAACACAGAAACACAGAACATGAGCTGAAACCAACATTTTATGAGACTTAAGTGTCAGCAAGATAAACATACTCTGAATTAATAGGAGCTCATAAAGTAGAAAGTGATAGAAGAAAATTTTACTCGACTAGTTAGATTAGTTAAACATGGAACACCGGAGGGTTATTTCAGGTAACTAAAATTAAAAAGTGAATTGTTAATTGAAATAACATAAAATATACATAAACTCAAATGAAAATTTATTCAGAATATACAGACATTTTAAAATCAATATATAAATCTAAAAGTAAAACCACAAAAGTCAGTAACGGTTATAAAATAGAAATTAACTGAAATAAAATAAAATATTAACAAAATAAAACTGAAATAAAAATGCATAATGATTGTATAGACATTTTAAAATAAATAAACCTAAAACTTAAACCATACACACACAAAAAATTAAGCAACTGAAATAAAATAACAAAATAAAATTATAATAAAAAAATAAAATAAAATAGTTTAACATTAAATAAATAAAACTAATAATCAAATAAATAAAAACTAAAAACATTTAATAAAATAAACATTAAATAAAAATAAATAAATAAATAAATAAATAAATATATATATATATATATATATATATATATATATATATATATTAGTTTGTGGTATTGAAGTTACTGAAAATGCTTTTTCAATATTTTTAATGTCTGTGAAAATTAAAAATATTGTCTTGGCAACTATACGTAATAAAATGAGTTTAAGTGTTTTAGATTTCACTTAGTTTATTTATTTATTTATTTTTATTTAAAGTATATATATATATATATATATATATATATATATATATATATATATATATGTATATATATATGTATATATATATATATATATATATATATATATATATATATATATATATATATATATATATATATATATATAGTATTACATGTTTTTCATTTTGACTCAATTTAACAAAAAATCAATTTAATAAAAAACTATTTAAAAAAAAAAAAAAAAAAAAAAAAAAAATATATATATATATATATATATATATATATATTATATATATATATATTTTTTTTTATTATAGTTTTTTTAAGTTTTACTTTTAGTATTTAAAGTTACATTTCTAAAAACAGAAAAATAAAAAAATATAAATTAATTAAAAATATTTTAAAAAGCTATATTAGTACCCGAATGATTGTAAAATAGCACTGCTACTCATTACATCTGTGCTAGCTTTACACAAATGTATAACATCAATAATGCTCGGCTGGATGGAGAAACAGAACGTGTGAATCTCACCCGGCGTTTGAGCGGCCCGAGTCGAGCAGATTTGACATCTGGTGCCTGAAAGGACAGCCAGAGACCCGTCGCCACGTGCATCAAGAAACACAGAGAATCTCCGTATTTGATCTCGGCCACTCCCATCCCCTCGATGTCCCGCTTCAGACCACACTCCAGCTTTTCCTGGAGGAACACAAACACGAGATTCAAGACTGGAAACCTGGAGAAATCAGCTCGTTCTGTCACGGGTTGCACATTGACTTTCTATTAAAATCAACAATTGCAACATACACTGAACATTAATCCGTATCAAAATATTTGTGCAACAATTCAAGATTCACATTTGCACAAATTCCACTGAAAGCATGCATGGTTTACAGCTGATCTGATTCTAATCAATCATGTGATGCTGAGTGAGTCTGACCTGAGAACACGATGATAGATCAAACTAATCAAGATGAAAATGACTCGATAACAGCACAACAAACGAACATTACTTTACAGCACATCCAGAGGCAAAACTGATGAATCCTAATTAAGACGCTGGGTTTGTTTTCCCTGCTGGAACATAAAGAACAAAATCAAAGCAGCGGAGGAAGAATAACTGGATGACAGATGACTCATGATAATAGTGATGCTTCTTATTTAATAGAGCTCTGGAGGAAGATCTTCTTCACTGAATACTGACCCGTCGAGAGCTGGAATAACTGTCTGCATTAAACATCATACAGTCTCAGTAACTGCATCCATCCTTTACAGATTTAACACTAATAATTCAATAAACTTTCAGTGATTTAGACTAATATCGAAGTCTCTTCTGCTCAGCAAAGATGCATTTATTTAATAAAAAATACAGAAAACAGTGAAAAGTATTAAAATTCAAAGTAACTGTGTTCTGTGTGAATCTGTGTTAAAGTGTAATGTATTTCTGTGATGCTCCGCTGTATTTTCAGCATCATTCCTCCAGTCTTCAGTGTCACATGATCTTCAGAAATCAGAATAATATGATGATTTACTGCTCAAGAAACATTTCTGATTATTATCAGTGTTGAACACAGTTGTGAACTGATGGACTGGTTTGGACTCAGTAAATATTAGTAAATGTTGTGTATTGGGGTGAATGTGTGAGACCTTGGAGGCTCTGAAGCAGAAGGCTGTGGACGTGGTGTCTGATCTCTCTCTGTCCTGCAGAACGACGCCTCGGTCATCTGTAAGCGCCAGATAGTGACCGGTGGTCAGGTGACGCAGACGGAACGGCTGACCCCAGCGGATGTGACTGCCACACCAACTGAACACACACAGAAATGGGAATTATGGGTGTGCACGGTCACATAATTACTAGAGAACATCCTCGAGGACTTCTGACTTGATGGAAACCAGAGCACTAGATCTTCTCACCTGATGCGTAGTGGCTCCAGCCGCCAGAGAGATCGGGCTTTTGCTCCGGCTTTACCTGTCTCATAGTTCACCAATCTGAAAAACACCAAAGAAAACAGGATTGCATACTAAACCGATGCCTAAACAGGCTGTGGATTTGATTAAGCAAGTTAAACAACTCTAAAATTACATGTCTAGATGGTTTTAGACATAATATTGTCTATTTTGCCAACAGCAATAGTTCCAAACTGTTGTGCAAACCCGTGTTTCATGACTGAATGAATCAAAATCGGTGAACGAATCAATGATTAAATGATTCGTTCATGAACAAATCAGCAGTTTTGAATGAAACGGTTGAATCAGTCACCAGATGACTCACTCACTACCTACTGGAAGTGGTATTTTATTCTAAAAAAAAAATTCATTTCATATATTCAATATTAAAATTATTTTTTTAAACAATGTCAAAGCATTATTTATGCAAATGCTATTGGTGTGTTAATACATCAAAATACTGCTGCTAGTTGATAATGATTTTTAGTTGATAACAGAATTTGGTGTCTTACTGGAAATAAATTAATGATTAATATGCATTATCTTATATGTTAAACTCTCACTTGCAAAATCTAATAAGGTTATAAAAAAATTGCCCTCATCCAGGTATAATAATAATAATTCCCCTGGAAATTAATTCTCTCCATGGCTTAGCAAAATATTGTCTAAATATTAGATTAATTTGATTAATCAACACCGATAATCGATTCCTAGAACACAATAACCGATAATCGGTTATCAGTAAAAATCCATAACTGTTAGTTTTTCTGGCTTGCTGTGTTATGTTGTTCCTATGATTTAGTATCTATTTTAAAAACTTTTTGTTGATTAATTGGTTATTGGCTAGTGTGGTCCAACCTAGTTATAATTATCGGTAAAACCTAGTATCAGTCGACCTCAATTAATTATCACTGACAACAAAATCCTAGTAAATATCGAGATATATCGTCAATTTCTCACACGCCTAATACACACATATAATGAAATTAAACAATAAAACTGACTTAAACTCTCCTGACCTACAACTAACGCGCTTTAGAAGAGTTTTTCTGTTAACGTTGTCTCTAAAGATGAACGTCACATGGTTACTGAAGGCTTTATTAATCAGTTAAAATGCATTGCACATCTCATGGAAGATGTTCTCCTGCATTATATCAAATAATACTCCGCTATCATCAGCAAAATAATGTCTAATATTAGAGGTTGAATCAATTTTTTAGATAAATCGCCACCGATAATCCATTGCTGGAACAGAATAACCGATAATTGGTTATCGGTAAAAATCCATACTTGCAGTTTTTCTGGCTTGCTGTGTTTTGTTTCTTATAATTTAGTTTCTATTTTAAAAACGTTTGGTTGATTAATCGGTTATCTGCTAGTGTGGTCCAACCTAGTTATCGTTATTAATAAAAATAGTCGACCTTAACAAATTACAACTGTCAACAAAATCCTAGTTAATATTGAGATATAATCTTTTAGAAATTATTCACACACCTAATACAAACATATGGTGAAGTTAAACAATAAAATTGACAAACTAACCTGACCTACAACTAACGCGCTTTAGAAGAGGTTTTCTGTTAACGTTGTCTCTAAAGATGAACGTCACATGGTTACTGAAGGCTTTATTAATCAGTTAAAATGCATTGCACATCTCATGGAAGATGTTCTCCTGCATTATATCAAATAATACTCCGCTATCATCAGCAAAATAATGTCTAATATTAGAGGTTGAATCAATTGTTTAGATAAATCGGCACCGATAATCGATTGCTAGAACAGAATAACCGATAATCGGTTATCGGTAAAAATCCATATTTGCAGTTTTTCTGGCTTGCTGTGTTTTGTTTCTTATAATTTAGTTTCTATTTTAAAAACGTTTGGTTGATTAATCGGTTATCTGCTAGTGTGGTCCAACCTAGTTATCATTATTAGTAAAATCAGTCGACCTTAACTAAATACCACGGTCAACAAAATCCTAGTTAATATATATATATAGAGAGAGAGAGAGAGAGAGAGAGAGAGAGAGAGAGATAGATAGACAGATAGACAATAAAAATGACTTAAACTAACCTGACCTACAACTAACATGCTTTAGAAGACGTTTTCTGTTAAAGAGGAATGTCACATCATTACTGACAGCTTTATTGATCAGTTTAGATGCATTGCACATCTTATGGAGGACGTTCTCCTATATTATAATGAACAAACACTCTCTCCATCACTTATACAACAACAGAAATCATTCATTTCTGCCCTCCGCGGTGTCAGATCTGCAATACATCTGAAGGAGGTCTAGCAGAAATCCTTTAGAGGAGGACGTTTCTCTGATTATATTTCAAGGACAGGACGCAGCGCCACAGGCCAGAGCTGAAGACGATATCTAATCTTGCAGATGATGCACTAAACGCCAGCGCTAAAAATAGGCCGCACGCCTACGATCACATCCTCAGCATCCTCAGACGGCCCTGGGTTACTTCAGCTCGACCCAGTTCAGTCTGACACACACTCGCTATACATAGACAACAGGCATTACGCCGGATCCTAGGGGATGCTACGTCACAGACACACATCTAGATGAACATCACAGATAAATGACACATCATTCTGACCCCGCTTCTTTACACCAGCATTTGTGGATGAAAAAATATATATAAATGTTTATTTTTTAAAGAAAATGAGCAATGGTTTCTCTAGATAAGACTCTTATTCCTCAACTTAAATGAAAACAGAAAGTATATATATTTTGTAATTCTTATAAAAACGACCATTATCACAATGATATTAAAATTTAATTGGCCCGATGACAGTTTCTACCTCTGCTCTTCTTCACTCTGATCAGATCCCGGGATGGTCAGAACCTCATCGTGTCCATGAAAAAGACGCATCACATGACCTCCAAGAAGGTATCCTATTGGACGAAAGAAAAACCACCATGAGGAGTCAAGTATAATACACACACAGAACTTCAATACTAACTGTTAAAGGCTCATCGTGTCACTATCAGTTCTAGAAGTAGTTATGAGTGAAATAAACAGCACTAAGAAGCACCGACCTTCCTCCACGTTGCTCCCTGAGCAGGTGGGATGGACGTTCCACAGCGTCTGCATGAAGGACACATCCACCTGGATGCTGCCGTTGGATATGGACAGATGCTGAGGAGACCAGGTGCACAGTGGTTACCATGGCAACACATCCTCCCATGTCATGTCTGTCTCATGATGCATCAGAGGCCACAGCCGAGAAGCTTGGCATCATGGGACACGCTTGCATAAATTCAGAATGACCTAGAGAATTAACCATCCTCTAACTAATACACTGACGCTTGGATCTTCTGCAGAGACAGGAAGCAGATCACGAGCCGCACTGGGCCTGTGGATGACTGACTAATGCCCATCCGGAGCGGATCATCTCACAGGAGATCACACAAACACACTGCAGACACGTCCATGAGTCACGCATTCAGAGGCGACTGTGGCTTATACTGGAAGTGACAATCATGGGTTTGCTGTATGAAGCTGCTGATGCTCAGACAGAGTGAATCAATACTAGGAAGATGAAAAAAGACTCATTTCTGCTACCTTATGAGCTTTAAAACAAAAGTATGTTTAAAACTTAAGTCACATGAATAAAATTTAATCTAAATTATTAAATACAAAATATTATTAAATAACTGCCATGAGAATGAATTAATAAATAAATAAATAAATAAATAAATAAATAAATAAATAAATAAATAAATAAAAATATGCTCGCAGCACTGAAAAGCTTGATAGTCATGTAAATAAATAAATAATAGATTGATAAATTTAATTAATGAAAAAATATTTAAATGTAAACAAATTATTAAACATTAGATTAAAATACATTTTGAACTATAAAACAAAACATAAATATGTTTACAGCTCTTAAAAGCTTAATAATTATGGAAATAAATATATATATTTAATAAACGAATAAACAGAGTTCTGAACTATAAATAAAAAATACATAATGAATACAAGAAAATAAAATAATGAATATACAAAAAAACAATTAAAATGAACTAAATAAATACTAAAATGTAAGTGAAATTAAATAAATGATAAAAAAAATATTAATATTATTATTATTTATCTATTATTAGTATCATTATGAAATAATAATAATAATAATAATAATAATAATAATAATTTAAACTATAATGAAAAGTTTAGTAGTCATGAAAATTAATGATTTAGATTTAGATAGATAGATAGATAGATCGTTTTTTATAGTAAATATGATCTTGACATGTTCTTGTCAGGTTTTGTGAGATATGCTCAAGCTTGTTTAACACACTGGACTGATCTTACAGATTCACACACCTGAAGAAAATCAAACGTAATGTTTATTGTACTTCACACTTACCAGATATCGCTCTGATGAGACGCTGACGAGTATGAGATCATCTCCGATCCGCACCTTCTCCCCTTCTGATCTCTGTTTAGATGCAGGATGAATGGTCCACCAGCAGGCCTCACCTGAGAACACAAACACACGGATCATCAGATCTCAGATCTTCATCACCTTCAGTCTGAACAATCATGCTTCACCTGTCGAGTCTTCCTGAAGTCCCACATCAAACGACAGTTTATCCGTCACTGAGCGCGACGTCTTCAAACAGGTCAGATACTGCGACAGAAAATATTCAACTCTCACACATCCCGCAGAAAGTCAAACTACGGAAGTTTTTTTTCCACCACAGGATAAAAATAAAACAAATTCTCAATTTTAAATCTCAATTCCTCAATTTAAATTTCACAATTCAGAGTTTATATCTTTCAATGCTTAATTTTAAATTTTATGATTTTCAATTTAAAATCTTACAATTTTCATTTTAAATCTTGCAATTCTTAATTTGAAATCTCATGATTTTTAATTTGAAATCGTACAATTCTTGATTTGAAATTTAGTAATTTTTAATAAAAAATTGCAATTCTTAATTTGAAATTTTATGGCTTTATATTTAAAATTCATTTGAAATCCCGTGGTTTTCAATGTGAAATCTTGCAATTCTTCATTTGAAATCTCATGATTTTTCATTTAAAATCTTGAAATTCTCAATTTGAAATCCTTAATTTTTTTCATTTAAAATATCAATTCTTAATTTGAAATCTTATGATTTTTCATTTAAAAATCTTGCAATTCTTAATTTGAAATCTCATGGCTTTTAATATAAAATCTTGCAAATCTTAATTTGAAATCTCGCAATTCTTCATTTAAAATCTCATGATTTTTCATTTAAAATCTTGAAATTCTCAATTTGAAATCTCAAATGTTTTTCATTTAAAATCTAAATTCTTAATTTGAAATCTTACAATTCTTAATTTGCAATTTCGTGATTTTTTAATTTAAAAACTTGCAATTCTTAATTTGAAATCTCATGATTTTTTATTTAAAAATCTTGTAATTCTTAATTTGAAATCCCATGGTTTTTCAATGTGAAATCTTGCAATTCATCATTTGAAATCTCATGATTTTTATTTAAAATCTTGAAATTCTCAATTTGAAATCTCAATTTTTGATTTAAAATCTCAATTCTTAATTTGAAATTTTGTCATTTTTAATTAGAAAATTAGCAATTCTTCATTTGAAATCTCATTATTTTTTTATTTAAAATCTTGCAAATCTTAATTTGAAATCTTGCAATTCTTCATTTGAAATCTCCTTATTTTCTCAGAAAGGTGAGAAAAGGTCTCTATAACTTTAGATTAGTTTTATCCCGTGGCAGAAGCATGCTTCC
The DNA here is from genome assembly GCF_003368295.1 of Carassius auratus. NCBI lineage: Eukaryota > Metazoa > Chordata > Actinopteri > Cypriniformes > Cyprinidae > Carassius > Carassius auratus. The sequence goes on along the minus strand of NW_020523876.1, from coordinate 56,784 downwards.
CTATGAGACGGATCTGATGGAGGAAGCTGACGAACCATCCTGCTGAAGGAGTGTCTGAGGAGCACAGCGTGGCCGTACAGTAACGTCCGGTGTCCTCCGCTCTGAGCCGCCTGAAAACAGTGATTACAGTCACTCCATCATCAGACATACTCAAATCACAGCGTGACGACAGTGAGAATCACTCACCTTTCTGATGAACTGCTGCGGGAGGTGTGAAGAAACAACAGAAAACAGCTTGAGACGTTTGCTTTAGATGATAAACACTCGTCATTACACAACAGATACACGAGGAGACTGAAGCCAAAGATCAGAGCCGATGAGGAGACCTTTATCATCCGCAGGGGGCAAAAGCAGCATCGCTGGACCTTAAAGACGTCTGACCTTTAAACAAAAGCCCTGCAGCTTCAAGCAGATCATGAAGAGACACTTCAGACTGATGCTGGTACGACTATCAACACCGAGACCCTCAACCTCAGATTATTCTATAAATATAAACATATTAAAAAAATTATGCATTCATTTTCCAAATCAGTCTTATTTGAGTGTCACTGATATAATATTTTAGTTTTTGTTAATATTTTGAATTATTTATTTTATATATATAGCAATTTTGTTGTTTTTGAAAAATTTATTCGTTTTATTTTTTTAGTTTATTTCAAGTAATCAATATATACTATACTATAATATAATATATATGCTAGATGAAATAAAACTAGTTTAAATTTATTTCAGTTTATTTCAACAAATTAAAATAAAATATAATATAAAAACTAGTTGAAATAAAACAAGGTTAAATTTATTTCAGTTAATTTTTATTTCAACAAATCAATATATAATATAAAATAAATTCTAGCTGAAATAAAACAAGGTTAAATTTATTTCAGTTAATTTTTATTTTATTTCAACAAATTAAAATAAAATATAATATAAATACTAGCTCAAATAAAACAAGGTTACATTTATTTAAGTTAATTTTTATTTTATTTCAAGTAATGAATATATAATATAATAAAATATAATATATAATATAATATAATAAAATATATAATATAATATAATAAAATATATAATATAATATAATATAATATAATATAATATAATATAATATAATATAATATAATATAATATAATATAATATAATATAATATAATATAATATAATATAATATAATATAATATAATACTCGACTTCTCCTGTAGCTCCTGGACGAGAGTTTGTTCTGACAGCTTCATTTATTACCGAGCACAAGATATTCTGACTGAAGCAAACGATTCACTGCTGGTTAAACACAAGGTTATATTCATGAAGATGGTGTGTTTCCGTACGTACGTCGTTGTTCTGTCCGGTTTTGGCGAGCATCTCCTGCAGCGCTCGGACGGACAGCGACTGCTCCAGCACAAAACTACAGATGCACAGATCTGGAGGAACATACTGAAACACACACAATATAAGAAAGAAATCACACGCAAACTCTGCTTCAGCATCATGAGCGGCACATTTTCATTGCACAGCCGCTGAAAACACAATGATTAAGATAAATGCATAAAAACACATCATTTAGATGCAGCTGGACACACTGAATTACTGACATTACATTGACTTTCATGCATTTGACAGAAGCTTTTACCAAAGCACTCGTTTTCTCGGTTCATGCATGGAATCGAACCCATGACCTGCATGTTGCAAGCACCAAATAAAAGATATTCTAAAGAATTGAGGCTTAATATTATGTGCAAACTACAAAACTCAGTCTGTGAGGACACCAAAAATATTCGGCCAAAAATTAATTTCAGGTTTCGGTCAAAACAGTTTTGAAGGGAATATTTATTCTAGTTTTACTTAAAATGTTGCTTTCATTATCTGAATAAATCTGTCATGAATTCCAGATTTATTACAGACAGTGTTTAAATGTTTATATGGCAACAATAATTTATATATCATTTAAGTGTGGATTTTTTGGCAATTTATTTTTTTTTACAAACAGTGTCACTTCAGTATCATTGAAATACTATTATAGTTTTTAATAAAAAAAATATATTTTAATTTTAGTTTTTTTAATTTCAATTTTTGCTTTTTTTGTCATATATATATATATATATATATATATATATTTTTTTTTTCTTTTAATTTATTTATTATATTTTATTATTTATTAATATTTTATTATATATATTATTTTTAATTTCAGTTTCAGATTAGTTTTTACAACTTTTATTTTAGTAAATTTTAGTTATTTAAGTTTTAAAAGAGTAACTAAATGAATTTACTCTTGTTCAGTTTGTGTTTATTTCAAATATTTTTTAGTTTCAGTCTTAGTTAAATATAATAACCCTGTGTGCAACTTGTTTGACTGTTGATTATTAAATACATTTAATTAAATAGTTATCAAATAAACTTTTAGTTTTCAGCTAAATATAAATATCACGTGTTGATCTTTCTTGCATCTTAAAGCCTATATTTTGTTTCACTGTAGAAACTCACTGTAGACAATAACAACAAAACATTAAATATAACTGCAAGACCCTCTAATAACCCAACATTCATGAGTGTTCAGAGATCTCTGTTTTCAGGACACAAAAGGAAACTGAACTGAAGGTTCGAGTGTGATATAGAGGCGCTCGAGTGTTTGGAGCAGGTTTGGGATCGAAGCCAAAGAGGTCAGAAGATCCCGCTGACGTCTGAGGAGAGCAACGAGGAGATAAATGAAGCACAACCCACAGCAAACTGGCCTCCTTTACTGAAGAACAGCAAACAAAAACTCCTAAAAGTGGATCACGATGTCCAGATAATCCAGGTCTGCTGGAGAAACTTTCTCAGAGCTTCAGCTCTCTGTTATTAGGACACGAGCTGCTGAAGAACGACCTTCCAGACTCTCTCTCTAGCACTCGCACGTCTGAACTCGTTAGTTTGACCCTGTAAAATCACCAGGTTATTATAAAAACACTAAAAATTATTACAAATAAATAAAAAAGTAAAAATAAAACATTTTTGTTACATCAAATACATTTTAATTAAATTAAATAACATTAAAAACATAAAAAATGAATAAAATATATTTTAAATTATTATTATTATTATTTATAATATAAATATATTTATAATATAAATATATATTATAAATAATAATAATAATAATAATAACAACCATAAACCGAAATGACTCAAATTTATAAAAATATATTTAAAAAAATAATTAAAACAAAATATATCAATAGAAATATATAGAAAATCTAAAACAGAAAATATTAGTAAAATATTAATAATAATAATAGTAAAAACACAAAACAAAATGACAAAAAAAGTATAAAAATTATATATAATTTTTCATAGAAATATATAATAAAACTTAAAACAGAAAATATGTTTAATTATTAAAAAAAATATTAAATCTTAAAAACTATAATACATATTACACAATATCTCAGTTATACTAAAATAACAATAAATCCTTCAGCAAAAGTGTGAAGACGATGGTTTTAAACAAGACAAAACATTCATTAAAACAGGTTAAAACAACTGAGATTAAGATATTTCTGGTTTTAGTTCACTCCTTCAACAACTTGATTTTAAAATCGATTTCTAGACCTGTAGAAATCATGGAAAGTTATAAAATATTAAAACCAGTTATGCCAAGATCTAAAACGTAAGGGAAATTCTGAAATCCTTGTCTCTGGCAGTGAAACTGGACGAAGAGCTTGTATCTAACGATGAGGAGCAGCTCTGCGACACAAACGAGCCAAGGATCTACATATGAGTGCATGCTGTTAATAAATTAATATGACAAACGAGAGCAGCGCTGAGAGACTGATGCGTCCTGACAGACAGAAACAAACCTGAAGGGCTGAAACACTCGGCAAAGATCTCAAAATATTCATTTCCCAAGACCTGATGACCTCCATCATGTGGAAAACTGGATTTTTTTTAAGGGAAATAACACATTTTTCTTCCATGTTTTAGTTTTAACAGTAAATTATATATATATAATATAATATAAGCATTTTAATTTCAGTGACCTTTGAACCTTTGAATAAAAATACCAAATTAAAATAAATACTTTAAAAATAAAAAACACACTAATAATTAGTTCATAAAAATATTTAAAGCTACAGTGCATAAATTGTAAATAAAAACTAAATAAAAAACAAATTATTAATTAATAAAACATAATTGTAATAAATATTAAATAAAAACAAAACACTAAAAATTATTTCATAAAAACTTAAAAAAATAAATAAACATAAAACACTTATAATACGCCCATTTAAATATAAAACTAAAATAAATACTCTAAATATAAAAACAAATCAAGAAAAAACACTTACTAAAAATATATTTTTAAAACGTAATACTTTAAAATAAAAAAATCCAAATAAAACATTAATTATTAATTCATAAAACATACGTTTAAAATAAATATTAAATAAAAACAAAACACTAACAATTATTTCATACAAATAATACTTAATAAATTCTCTGAATATAAAAACAAACCAAGACAAAACACTTACTAAAAATATATATTTTTTAATTTAATACTTTTAAAATTAGTTTGTACTTTTTTTAATAAAAATAATCGAAATAAAACACTTAATTAATAAAAATATAATATTAAAATAAGAAATAATCTACATTGAAAAACGCACTAAATATTTTATTGTGACGATTAACAGAATAATTAATATGGGAAAATATTGTTAAAATTATTGAAGTATTAACTGAAACTCTCAGTCGGTCAAAGGTCTTGAGAAAGGTTTGTGAATCTAACAGCCATCGATCATGTGTGAGTCCTGATGAAGTGTTTTAAGCGCTCAGCTCATCAGCTGTGAAAGTGGATCATTAGTTCTCTTTCTCCCTGAGGAGCGACACCTCTCATACGAATAGAAAACGCACAATGAAGACAAAGCAGCAGCGTTAGCGGCGATACATCATCTTCGTCTCAGCTAATTAGCATCACTGCTAAGAGATCAGAACTAAAGCCAATGAGGACAGTGAGCATCTCTCTCTCCAAAGCTCAGGACGACAAACACCCAACCACAGATAAAGTGCGCGCTAAAGTCAACGAGAAGATACAAAGTTACCAAATTTTAATAATAATAACAACAACAACCAAAATGCTAGCTATCAATGATAAGTAGTGAATAATACATTTGAATGAGTGACGATCCTCCTCACCTTAGCCTCTGATGTGGGCTCCAGGTAACACAAGCGGTTCCCCAAACCCTCGGCGCTCAGACAGAACTTGCGGTTCTCCTTCTGAATGCAGGCCACACACTGCAGAACCACCTCATCATCCTGATGGAAACAAAACAGAAATCACAGACACTACTAATCACTGAACGCTCAAATCAAGCAAAAGTCCTGAATAATTCATCTGAACACTCTTTCTGACCATTTCTTCAGTCAGATTATTATTTATTCATGAGGTGGAAACGGTTTAAAATGTTCATATCGATTCATGTTGATACGTTTAACCCAGTTCAAAAGTAGGTCAAAAAGACTGTTGACCTCATCTTTTCCGTGGATATGCTGTTATGGTTGCTCGTAAGGTAAGAGTAATGCATCATTCATAACAGTAAACCCTCTACTTTTAATTGAATCCACTCACAATATCAACAAAACGTTGTGCTTTTATAAAATAAAGAAAACCTACATGATGATAAAAATGAACCGAAACTCAGATAATACACGCCTCACAGACATAATAAATATATCTATAGAAAGCTTTAAATGACTATTTAATGAAATAAAACATATCCAAAACAAAAACTATTTTATTATAATCATAATCCGTATAGATGCATTTCTTAAAGGCGCATCTAATGAGGAGATGGCGAGCACTGCATATGAACTATTTGCTCGTTTTTGTCGTGGTAATCAAATCAAAACTCTTTCAAAATGCAGCTTTTCCCCAAGCATTGGGAACTTTTAATAACTCCCCACACTACAACTGCTCCCTGATATGTATATGCATTGCATATTGCGTAGTCGATGTATAATTTTTATAATAGCCTATAATCATCATAACAGTATTTCATACAGTACTCTGTGTGTGCTCTGTGCGTATATGGGCACAATGAAAGGAAAGACCTGCAGACCTCTATGTGTGTGCGCTTCTCTGGTAAATGTGCTGATGTTGTCGAGTGCCGCAGCACAATATCCAGATGCTTAATTTAATCGGGGGAAGTTCTGCAGCATCTCACCGTCTGCTTTATTACATTTAAACCGCTGATTGACATCTGCATTGTGCAGCACTGAAGCATCACTGAGGGTCAAAGGTCAACGGATCATACACCTTCCGCTGATAATGAGATAAGCAAAAATAACTAAATAAAAAAAGACAGACTTTGAGGTTGGCTTGAGAAAGAATAGCCTGAAAGTTTATTAAAAGGTTGATGCTAGATAGATGTTGAGAGTATGTTTCTAGCATGATGCTAGCATGGTGCTAATCATGTAGCTAGGGCTGGACAATAAATCAGTGCTTGCCAAACAAGTTACTCAGGTTTTTTTTACTTTTAATGACAATACAGATGTTTTTTTTGTCAACTCTGTTATGGAAAGATTAGGTGTAGATGTGTAGAAATAACAATAAATTCAGTGTATAATCATTTCTTGTATCGTACATAGTTGTGGGATATTTATTTAGCACTCTGCCATGTCCACTGAAAAATTACAATTAACAGGCTCTGTGATATATTGTGTTGTGTTAACGTAATTAAAATATACATTTTTTATAAAACATTTGTTAACATCAGACCTTAACTTATAATATTTATCCAACTGCTTA